>NW_023994186.1:302500-432500 GCF_015586225.1 Lucilia sericata | reverse complement strand
CGGCGGTTAATGCAGTTAGTTGGAGTCCCAATTTCAATGCTATCGCATCAGTGGGTAAAGGTAAAAAATGTCTCATCTATACGGAATCGTAGCTGATGTTAAAAAAACTAAGAAATTTTATATAACACGTTACAAAATATTAAACAAGTGAAATATACTTATGTATGTATTAATGTTGAAATATTATAAAATCTTAATAGAATTTAACTATTATATAACGCAAAAGAGAACGTGTGCAACTGAAGAAAATTATATAAATGTTAAAAACAATAATTAGAATTCTTCTAAAGAAATTGAATTTTAATTTAAGAATATTTTTGTATTAAACGAATTCTTTTAAAAAAGAATTGAAAAAAAAGAAAAATTACAATTTTTTGTCGAAATTTTTATTAAGTTAAGTCTGTTTATTATTATAATTTATAAATTATTATAAACTAATAAGCTAAACAACCAATTCGGTCAAAATCATGTATTCTTTTGAGTTCAAACGAATTTAAATTTTCTTTAAACTACTATAATTATAACTTTTTTTATATACAAGTCTTCAAAGTCTTCTATTTCGAAAATTAAACATCACTGTAAATTTTTTTATGATAAAAAAGAAAAAATAAAAATAAAAAAATATTATATACAAAAAAAAAAACTGAAAAATTCTTTTATAGATCTTTATGTAAAGAAATTGTATACATTTTTTAAAGATATAGTACAATTGATAAGAACAACAACATCTATAAAAAAAACAACAATGCATACTATTCAGACAACTAACTACAAATAGAAATAGTAGGAGTAGCTGCTGAATAACTCGCTCGCTCATCTATATCTTTGGATATTTGTATTCGCACTCGTCGTATTCGCATAATGGGCCAACGATTAATTTCAAATAATAAATTTTGAACTGTAACTGTAACACAACCATTTATTGTTAAACATATTTCTAACTGAATATTTTCATACTCTTTCTGCGACTGTGTCTCATCCTTTTATCTTGTGTTTTTTTTTCACATTTTTGTGGCAAAACTATGCAAAAAGTATCCAATAACAATAGCTTATCTTTCGAATTGTGGTATACAAACAGTCATCTTAAATGAAATTTATGAGTTTGTTTTGTATTCAATATGTAGTCATTCCATTCGTACGTAAATATGTAAACTTGAACCTCACACAAACATACTTTAAATTGAGCACTATTAAAGGTTATGTGGTGTTAAAGATACCGCCGACCAACAAATGATGTTGATGGCTTAACAACAATAACAGCTATAACAAAAATAACAAAAAAACTAACAAAACTGATATTCCATGAATGGACAACGGATTAGCAGAAGCGCGTTGTTAAATAGGAACCAAAAGAGAAATATTGGAATCACAACTAATAATCGATAAAATATCTTTCTGTGTGTGACAACTTTAACTGTATGTTTCAAAACAAAACGTTTCTTACAGAAAATTTTCCGGATCAATTAACTTTTCTATTGAAAATTGTTCAAAATAATCGAAGTGATCAGTTATCATCAGAATTTATTCGGAAAAATCTTTTTTTTTCAAAAGGAAATTGTTCTCATTGATCAGCTATAACAAAAATTACAACAACGGATTAATAGGAGCGCGTTGGTATATAGGAACCAAAACAGAAATATTGGAATTACAACTAACCACCTAGAAAATACGTGTCTGGTGTGACAACTGTAACTGTAAATATAATCTTAAAATGTTTCAAAACAATACATTTCTTACAGAAAATTTTCCAGATCAATGATCAGTTATCATCAGAATTTATTCGGATTCAATGATCAGTTGTCTATATTAAACAGTTTGGAGTAATCGGTTTCATAATTGTTAGTAACGATAAGTATTCTATAGCGTAATTTTATCACCAGTGGACAATTCTCTTCAGAAATTACTCGTAACAATATTTTTTTTCCACAGAAAATTGTTCGTAATGATCTATTGTAATCATTCCAATTTGTTTGGAATGAAAATCTTCCGGATCAATCAACTTTTCTATAGAAAATTTTTCGAAATAATCGAATTGATCATTTACCATCTCAGAATTTATTACCAACAATCTTTTTTCAAAAGAAAATTATTTACATTAATGATCAGTTTTATAATTACTCGTAACGATCAGTGTTCCATAGCAAAATTTTGGAAATTGTTCCAAATAATCTGTTCGGGGCGATTCATTTACTATAGAAAATATTTTGCAAACTTCAGTTTTCTATAGAAATTGTTCGTAACGATCAGTGTTTTATTAAAATTTTACCATCAGTTTTGTCCAGAAACATCTTGAGAATGATCAGTTTTATATAAAATAGTTGAAAACGATAACATTTTTCGGAAGGATCAGTTTTCTTCAAAATTTATTTGGATTAATTTTTTTTATTTTGTCGAAAAAATTAGTTTTCTATAGAAAGTAGCGATCAGTATTCTATAAAATATGTTTTGGATTTGGATTCTACAGGAAGTTAATCGAAATGATTAATTTTCATATAAATTTGATCTTAACGATCAGTGTTTTGTTTTATAAACTTGCTTGGAGAGAACTGTATTATAGAAGATTGTTCGAAACAATCATTTTTTTTTATCAAAATATATTGTTTTCTATTGAAAGTAGGGATCAGTATACTATACAAAATGGTTTGGATCTGGATTCTATAGGTAATTGATCGAAATGATAAATTTCATATAAATTTGTACGGAACGATAGAAAGTTGTTTGGAGAGAACAGTATTATAGAAGATTGTTCAAAATAATCAGTTTTGTATAGAAAATGTTGGGGAATAATTATTGTTCGGTACGACTATTGTTCCGTAGTAAATCTTTCGGAAGAATCAGTTCTCATTAGGAAATTGTTTGGAATAATACATTTTTAAGTATAGTGTTTGAAACGATAAGAATCAGTTCAAAACGTTCAGTACGGATCGATCACTTTTCTATAGAATCTTCTATGGAGCGATCAGTTTTCTATATAAATCTTATAAATTATTAATTGTCTACAGAACGATATTTGAATAATCAGTACCATGGAACAACCAATTCTCAAACTAAAATAGTTTGGAATGATCAATTTTCTCTAAGAACTATTCTTAATGAAATATGATTAATGGAAAACTGTTTAAAAGTATAAGTTTTATTAAAAAATTATTTGCAGCGATTCATTTTCTATAAGAATTTCTTCATAAGAATCTGTTTGAAACGTACTACAGTACGGTTAGATCACTTTTCTATAGAATTTTCTATGAAACGATCAGTTTTCTATAGAAATCTTAGAAATGATTAGTTGTCCAAAGAACAATATTTTGAATAATCAGTACTATGGAACAATCAGTTTTCTAACTGTTCCGAATTATAAAATTTTTTCAAAAAGATTTTCGGAGCGATCAGTAGGTCATTAAAGTGTACTACAAGTTTTTTTTTTAAAGGTGTTTCAAATTGATTGATTTTCTGTTGAGACAAGCTGAATTATAAATTTTTTCCTCAATCAAATTGATTGTTTCAGTTTTAACTTGAAAAATAGATTTGATCGATTTTTTATAGGCAATGATCGTATAATCGTGTAATAAAATAGATTTTGAATCAGTTTTTAGAGGAAACAACCTTATATAGATCTTTAATAGATATTTTTTATAGAAAATTATCGAATGAATTATGCTTTATGTTTTTAGAAGAAAAAAATTAAAACGATTTTCTTTAGATCATGGATCTTTGATCAATTGTTTATATAAAATTTTTACATGGTTTCAGTTTCATAAGATCAAACGGGAAATAAAATTATCTTATTCCCTCTTTTCAAAAATAATTTTAGCCATCCTTGCTTAATAAACTGCACAAGGAAATAAAGACGACCCAATAACCCGCTGTTGTAGGTGTTGGCTTATTTAAAAAGATCACAAGCACAACAACAATAATAATAATGCTTAAGTTTTATAACCATTTTTAGTCAGAACCATATCATCTTCATAATTTTCTTTTTAATTTTTTCGCGTTTAAATTTGTTTATTTATATACAGCGTAAGTTTAGAGGCCTAAGAAAACTAAACCCAAAGTGAAAATTTTTAATTGTATTGTTAGAATTACGGACACACAATGTTGGCACTTGTAGGGCAAATCATAATACGTTGTTTTATATGGGTAACAAACAAACAAATATGCAGCAATAAGTTGCTGGCTCAAACTAGTGCTGAAAAGCCGCCTTCTAAAAGATGCTGATATGCTGATGATGTAGATCGAATTGTTGGTGATGGTGATGGTGGTGGTAGTGTTGACTTTTTGGCAAAATGAACAAAAATAAAAGCACGCTAAAGATGATGTTGCTAAAGCTGGCTAAAAACATTTTTTGTAATACCTAAATTTGATACTATGTAAGCTGCTAATACACTGCAAAACAAGGAAATTTCCTTAGTTTCATTTATGTGTGTGTTTTTTTTTCGCGATTTTTGCCGTTTGTAATACATCTGAATTGTATACAAAAGAAGAGATGTTGGTCACGACAATTTAAACGTGTTCCAATAAGCAATTAACAATGGTAAGATTCATATACTACACAGATGTGTATGTTTGTAAAATAGCAAAAAAACAAACTCCCAAAAAAAAAGTTTTGCACAAAAAATGCCGCTTTATTTAGACACACAATTGTGTTAAAAGACAAAAGGTCTCTTGAATTTTTCTAACACAGCCGTGTGTTTCTGTGAAATACTACTACTTTAACTAACTAAATATGTTGCCGAACTATTACCCATAGACTACTGCTGCCTAAAAATTTATGGAAACTTATATCAATGCTAAAACTCAAATTGTAGACTTGTGTAGTCATATAACTTTACTTAAAAGAGTTTTTAGTTTTGTTTATTTTTTAAGGAATATTTTTGCCATTTGAAATTGTAGAAATAGTAAAAAAAATTCGCCTAAATATGATTTTGGCTAATGAAGTAGGAAAAAAGGAAAGATGTTGGCTTTACACGACCTCCCAATACTCTTTTTGATAATATTTTTTTGAAGAAAAATCTAACAAATATAATTGATGAAAGAATAAGGTTCAAATTAACGCATACACGATATATAAATTATGCCAAAATGTACTAGATCTATTACAGTTCTATATCGAGTGCTATCATCTCCTGTAGAACAAGTGAGAGTGTTATATTCGGCTGTGCTGAATCTCATATACCCACCATCAAACCGTATGCCTTATAAGGAATGCTCCCCTATGTATAAACATCAGTGTTCTATTACTCATCAAATTAACTGAAGAAGACCTTATATGAGAGATAGGGTTAATAATTGACCGTTTTTCATAACAATTTTTTAGACCAATTTTAGTTCATACAAAACATCTTTACATCGAATATCACTTCCCGACACTTTCCGCATGAAATTGGGTAGAAAGATTTACGTTCCTATAAATGTTTCGTATATAAAATTTCATAACTGTTCACGTATTTTTAAATCAGCAAAGATCGTTAAAATTATTTTCTTATGGACCGATCCTCAATAAATTTGGTAGAGAGCTTTTAACTCGTATAAAAAATATGTGTGTCGAATTCCATTGCTTTTCTGTATTCTGTATTTTTAAGCCAGTAATGATCGTTTAAGTAATTTTTTGAAGGGCACCTTATATGGGGAGTAATTATGGACAGATCCACATAAAGTTTGATAGAGAGATTTTGGCTTCATTGAAACTTATGTGTGTCGAATTTCATCACTATACTCGTATTTTTAAGCCAGTAATGAGCGTTAAAGTCATATTTTGGAGTCTGACCTTATATGGCGGGTAGGGTCAATTATGGACCGATCAACATGAAATTAGGTAGGGAGATTTTGGATCATATGTAACTTATGAGTGTTAAATTTTATCACTATACTCGTATTTTTAAGCCAGAATTGAGAGTTAAAGAAATTTTCTGAAGGGTACCTTATATGGGGGTAGGGTCAATTATGGACCGATCAACATAAAATTTGGTAGAGAAGTTTTTGATCATAAGAGACTTACTTATGTCAAATTTCTTTGTTATACTAGTATTTTTAAGCCAGTAATGAGCGTTAAATAAATTTTCTGAAGCGGGCCTTATATGGGAGGTAGGGTCAATTATGGACCGATCCTCATAAAATTTGGTAGGGAGATTTTGGCTCATATGAAACTTATTTATGTCGAATTTCATCGCTATATTCGTACTTTTAATACATATGTATATGCCCATTAAAGCTGTTTTTCGGGGGTCCACTTGTATAGGGGCTATACGAAAACGTGGACCGATATTGCCCATTATCATATTTCAATACCAAACAAACCATACCTATAGAGAATATTTGTGGAAAATTTCAATCCTCTATCTCGTTCCGTTCGGACTCTATCGTGATTTTAACAGACAGACAGACAGACAGACGGATGGACGGACGGACGGACGGACAGACAGACATGTTACAAACGGAATGACAAAATCAATATCCCCCCATCTTTTTTTGATGGTGGGTATAAAAATTACAATAAATTTCTCGCGATCACAAATGCGGTAATTGGGATTCATGGGTAACTGTAATAAAGATAAAACTTAGTGTAACCTTGCCGATCAAATACATATCACAGTTGTACAAGTAAATTCCCATACAATTTGTGACAAATTCAATGGAAAGTTTAAAATTTTACTAAACATTTTTTTTAATAAATTTAATGAATCGTTCGCTAAAGAGTAAACCACAAATTTTTTCTTTAGAAATAAGTTCTTGATATTAGCTATCAAGATCATTCACAAGAATAACGACGAATTTCTTTTGCATATTTTTAGACAGATAAAAAGTAATTGTTATAACATTTCTTAATTCGCAAATTGAATCTAATCCCGTCCAATAGTTTAAAGATCATATACGCAATCAATAGAAAAAGCTGATATCGCTCTTGATACTTATTTAACATGGATTAAAAGAATCGATCTTTTTTATTCATTAACTACACAATCTCTATAACTAAAAAAAACACTTCACTAATTTCAAGTATTTTTAGGTGCTGATATCGGGGTTTCTGGTTGTCTCCAGAAACCTTAAAATTTAATTTACCGGTTCTGTAAATCTTATAACAAATTCTAAATTCTGTTGAACAAGTTTTATAAAAGTTTATGACTATTTTGTAGTAAAAATTCTAAAAATTTAAAAAATTAAATACATTCACTTTCTAAACCCAAATTGATCTTCAGCAGACATATACACGATCTAGTCTATTTTAGTAGCACCTTAACATATGCTTTGAAATATTTTGTTTTAGTAAATGGAAAAAAAATGATGTTATTTTATTTTCTATATAAAGTTTATATCAGAATGGACAATTTTCAGTTGTAATATGCTTTCAATAAATTGTGTTCCTTTTAGTAAAAATGAAAATTTTTATACAAATATTTTGTTTCAATTTTCTATAATAAGTTTGTTGTCTCAAACATTTTCAGAGACAAATCCTTTAACCAACCAACAATACCTCAAAAAATAATAGCTTAACTAAAGTATATGTAAAATTATTTATGGTTTTATGTTTTCATTTCACCGAAAGAATAAACCGAAAATAGGAAAACGAAAAGAAAATCATATGTGGTGGTCGAAATTTGTGTTGTTGTTGTTTTTTCCTGGTCATTTTTTGTGGGGTGGAGCATTTGTTTTTTTTTTTTGCAATGTCTGATTGTATGAACGGTGGGAACTATTTTCTCACAAATGAATTGATGAAGACATTAAATGCTTTCAGCACTTCAACATAACAACCATGTTCAGTGTTTTTGGGTTTTTTTCGAACTTTAAAAGGAAAGTTTTTTTTTCCAGTTTACACCTCTTCCATCTTTGGAGTGCACAAGAGTCCAAACTAAAAGTGTCAGTTTGGTTTTAGTTATAAGTGGCCGTTTGTTTTTGCCAAAAAGGAGGTTACATGAATTATAATTATGACAATTTTGTCTTTCAAATACAGTCATAACATATCGATTTTAAAGTTCAATTTAAAAAAAATTTATTTTAGCTAAAAACTATGTATAAGAGAAAAGTTTAAATTAAGTGAACATGGAAAAAATTTCTCTACATATTTGGTTTATTTAATATGAATTGGGTTTGGTCTAAATATCAATTGGGTGAGGGTATGTAGAACATAGTTACAGACATACATACAATGTAAATTCTCGAACTGATATCTCAAGTGCATCTTTCAGTTCAGTTGCTTGTGGAAATGTATTGTTATGAAGTTATGACCATTTGTTAATGCAGCCTACACATCCGTTCTTGAAATGTTTGTTAAGCAAATAATAAAAGTAGTTACCAAACTGTTTAATTGAGGTATCTTTTTTGGAGTAGGTAATTTTTTTTAAGTTTAAATTTTTTGCCAAAAAGTTTGTTGATCTCTGCTTATGGTCATAATACTTTGCATGCCACTGATCTTTTTATGTGTGATTTTACTTATATGAATTGTGTTGTTCGAGTGTGCCATATAATCAATGATCTTTATAATATTTTATCTTTATTGTAGTGTGGTGAAATATGTTACAAATTAACATAAATAAACACTAGTAGGAGTTAATGCTAATGTTGCTATTATTTTTTCTTAAAGCTCAAATTGCTGGCAATAATTTAAGCTTTAATGGTGAAAATTTTGTAGTAAGTTTTGAACTGTAAATTGTTAATAAATGGGTGAACATTTATCTTAAAAAGGTTTATATATATATGTATGAAAATATTTACAACATATCCGGAAAAAATTTGGTAATGACTTGTACTTACAGAACAACTTACTTTCAATGCCTATTACACACCCTCTGCATTACTTTTAAGTAATCTAATAATGACATAGCTATAATCATACACGAAATACTTATTTTGAGAATTACCATATAGACTAGACTATAAACTAGACTATAGACTAGACTATAAACTTGACTATAGCCTAGATTATAGAATAGAGTAGAGACTAGAATATAGACTAGACTATAGGCTAGACTATAGACTAGACAATTAACTAGACAATAGACTAAACTATAGACTAGACTATAGACTAGACTATAGACTAGACTATAGACTAGACTAGACTATAGACTAGACTATAGACTAGACTATAGACTAGACTATAGACTAGTCTATAGACTAGACTATAGACTAGACTATAGACTAGACTATAGACTAGACTATAGACTAGACTATAGACTAGACTATAAACTAGACTATAGACTAGACTATAGACTAGACTATAGACTAGACTATAGACTGGACTATAGACTAAACTATAGACTAGACTATAGACTAGACTATAGACTAGACTATAGACTAGACTATAGACTAGACTATAGACTAGACTATAGACTAGACTATAGATTAGATTATAGACTAGACTATAGACTAGACTATAGACTAGACTATAGACTAGACTATAGACGAGACTATATACTAGACTATAGACTAGACTATAGACTAGACTAGACTATAGACTAGACTAGACTATAGACTAGACTATAGACTAGACTATAGACTAGACTATAGACTAGACTATAGACTAGACTATAGACTAGACTATAGACTAGACTATAGACTAGACTATAGACTATAGACTAGACTATAGACTAGACTATAGACTAGACTATAGACTCGACTATAGACTAGACTATAGACTAGACTATTGGCTAGACTATAGACTAGACTATAGACTAGACTATAGACTAGACTATAGACTAGACTATAGACTAGACTATAGACTAGACTATAGACTAGACTATAGACTAGACTATAGACTAGACTATAGACTAGACTATAGACTAGACTATAGACTAGACTATAGACTAGACTATAGACTAGACTATAGACTAGACTATAGACTAGACTATAGACTAGACTATAGACTAGACTATAGACTAAACTATAGACTAGACTATAGACTAGACTATAGACTAGACTGTAGGCTAGACTATAGACTAGACAATAGAATGGACCTAGGTCCATTGTTTCATAAAAATTCCCGAAATTTTTATTTCAAACAATTTGTACCATTATTTCGGGATCTTAAGGCCGAGGGAAACTGAAATTTGTCATTTAAAAATTAAATCTATGCTGAATTCGAAAATGGTTTCAGAACTGAGCTAGGTCCAATATTTTATAAAAATTTCAGCACAAAAATTTTGAACCAAATATCCCACGAAATTTCATTTCACACCAAGATTTTTGTAATATGTAAGGTTCTTATCGAATAAGATTCTTTAAAAGAAAATTTTATAGTAGCTTTTATCTCTCGAATGGTGCTTTTTAAATTTTCTAAAATATTTAACCTAGAAATATAAATTTGATCATGCATAGTTTTGATTGAATAATAATCTATATGTGGGACTCTTTGGTACTTTTCCATTCTTCAAATGGTACTTTTTTACAATATTTAACATGGGGCATAATGAAATGGACTTATAACATTTTTTGTTCATCACATTATACTTTTGATTGAATGAGAATCGAAATTTTCTATAATGTGGAAGCACCCTGGGTATCCTAGTACAAATTATAAGAGAATTGTAATAAATTAGTTCGAAAGAATGGTGAGAGTTATATCAGATCAGAAGAAATACGCCTGTTGTGCCCTTATTTTATCAGATTCTCCGGTGGGAATCGAAGCACGACTTCCATCATGACAGATTATAATACTACTAACTAAATTTTTTAAAACAAAAACAAAACAATAATAAAAAATTACGACATATTACGATACAATGATACACACCGAGTGTGAATTTGGACATATGTATGTATATGCACAAAATATGTTAATATTTTTCCAATCATTCTTTATCGTCTGATGAACCCTTAGACTAATGGAAATATACTTAATTTTGATTTTGTTTTCTTTCCGTTTAATTTGCATTTCTCAGAATTTTCAAATCAAATTGAAAGGAAAAAAATATTCAAACACATAACAGTGAAATGAAGTTTTCTTTAATAATTTCAAGTTGGCCAAGGTAAGTAAGAAAAGATATGCAACATACCATCATACCATACCAATGCCATCAATTTCATTTCACAAATTTCATACCATACAATTGATTATTCATCAAATGTATATGAAGTGTCTTGTTAGTTGCAGAATCGAAAAGTTAGTCTCTGGAACTAAAACGAAAATTCGAAAAAAAAAGAATTTCTTGAGTACTGAATTCTGCCAACTGTCAGTTGAAGATGATAAAAACACAACAAAAATTTGCTGACATTACAAGCAGTAGTACATCAAAGTATAAAGAAAAATAAAAGATGAAAACAAGCAAATAATACCGAGAGAAGATGAGAAAAGAAAACAATCCTGTTAAAATGTCAAACAGTTTAAATTTGCTAAATGAAAGAAAAACAAAATCTATGCATCCATTTGAAAAACCGAACTTAAGAAATACCTTTTAACCCATGAATATCGAGTATAGAAAAATTTGTTTTATTAAGATGAATAAAATGCTGAATAACAAACCTCCAACCAGGATAGTTTGAAAACTAAACTACATACATATGCACAAACACGTAAATATATTTCAGCACCTTTAAGGGTTAAGTGCACCTATTGCTACTTCAAATAATTTTTGTTTTTTTGTTTAATCATAAGTTTTCCTTTTACTTGTCATTTACCTTTTGCTTTTTTCCTCAATTTCTGGTATTTCCATTTTATTTGCGTACATCCTATAGGAGTGTTCTTATACGTACCATTGTAATCCAGAAGTAAACTTTTTTCTACATAACGTTTCTAGTGAAAGCAATAACGAAGTAATAAGATAACACAAATAGTTTTACTCAACAATGTATTAGAAAATAAAGTAAATATTTGTTATTGATTTGTAAATACAAGATTTTGTATGACGAATAATATTTAGCAGCAGGAACTTTAGAATACCCTACAAGACATGGCACAATTTCTTAAAATATGATGGGAGAGAAATTTCTTCTCTTGATTAAAGAAACAATTTTCTGTAGAAAAATGTTCATCTCTTACTTGGTAGGAGACTATATTTTGTATTGAACATTTGTGTCCTTTTGATTGGGGAATGATGATTATCGATTGCAATATATTGTTAAATTGTCTAACTTTGATGGAAAACACAATTTTCACCTTCGTGAGAAGGGTGTATATAATTTTGTCATTCTATTTGTAATTTCTACACCAATGTCGAATTGCTTTACGTGAACACCTTCCCTGAGGCTCTTATTTCACGCTGGTGTTTTTCAGCCACTGGGTGAGCTTTTGCAACGACTCATCACCGCCAAATTGTGCTTCTTACACGCTGGAATTTCCGGTCCAGTATACGTGCACTTTGCTCGAGTGCTCGAGAGCTATCTAATCTCTGCCATAGTAGTCCCGTTGGGGAAGGACAGGTGTCATGAGAAAGTTAAATCTAACCCCTATAAAGGAAAACCTTAAATACACTACCGAGATGGCTCTGTTAATTCGGCAATAGCACCTAGGGGACGTAATTGGTAGACCGAAACACGGATCATCTTAATTGACAAGACTTATTTCGGTGGCCACAAAGAAGCACTGTAATTAGTTGAGCATGTTGTAGTGTAAACTCCAACACACTCAACCATGAAGGAAAATCGCCGAAAAATTAAAGAAAGGGCGGTGACGACCTTGCACCATTTCACTCTGTTTTGCCAAATCTCAGTTCAGCACATCTCTCTCGTCACTCCAACCGACTAACCTCGGATACAACTTAGAATTTCACCCATCCATCAGAAGTACCTGATGGTACACCAACACCTCGTATGCGCAATCTTTGCATTATCAGCTCCTAGAATCTAGGAGGGGTAACAGAAACTTATCCCGAAAATTTATATTTCACCGTGTATAAATCTTTTAACTAGGGTTCTATAGTTGAAACGAAAAGTCGACTTTTCGACTTTTTTCATTTAGTTAAAAGTCGACTTTTCGACTTCTCGACTTTTTGCATTTTATAAAAAGTCGATTTTTTGACTTTTTTCATTTAATTAAAAGTCGACTTTTATACTTTTCGACTATAAGTATTTTATAAATAGTCGACTTTTCGACTTTTTCCGACTTTTCGATTTTATGACTATTTTCGACTTCTTTCGACTTTTTTCGACTATTTTTTGACTTTTTTCTAGTTTTTCCGACTATATTAGAGTTTTTTACTTTTTTTACACTTTTTTAAGATTTTTGAATATTTTTGACTTGTTTCTACAATTTTTGAGTTTTCGACTTTTTCCGACTTTTCGACTTTTTCCGACTTTTTTCGACTTTTTTCGACTTTTTACGACTTTTCGACTTTTTTCGACTTTCTTCGACTCTTTTCGACTTTATTCGACTTTTTTCGACTTATCGACTTTTTTCGACTTTTCGACTTTTATTAACAAAGCCGACTTTTTTCACAGACCACAGTCGAGTTATCGACTTTTTTGGAACAAAATAGTCAACTTCGACTTTTCGACAAAAAGTCGATTGTTCGATTATTCGAAAGAACTTTATAGAACCCTACTTTTAACCAAGCACCCCCTTCCTGCGAAGTTAGGTTTAAACCACAGCTACTACGTGGATCCCGAAGGAACCTCAACCAACTGACAAGACAGTACACTGTCCTGCGTAGTACCAGATTATGTAATGTTCTGGTTAGACCCCATATCAAATCATACCAAGAACTAGCCGAGGAGTGAAGTGACATCACTAGTTTAGAGATGTACTGGTAGAATCTCTTTACCCCGGGATTGCAAACACCAAGATGCGGGTCATACATCAAGTAAGCATGCCCCGGGGGGTTGTAATTTCCACATTATAATTTTACGACGCCTTAAAATATATACATATATTCTGAATACTTATATATATGTCTGTCCGTCCGTCTGCCTGTTTGTTGAAATAAATTTTCTAAAGACTCCAGATATCTTTAGGATCTATATCTTCAACAATTCTATCAGACATGCTTTCGAGGAGTTTCCTATTTAAAATCAATAAAATCGCTCTATAAATAACGGAGATATGAGTAAAAATACGAGACAGCCCTTAAAACTGAGATTGTGCGTTGTATTTGCTTGTTTAAAACAAACAGTAAACCATTGGAAACAACGACAACAACATTAAGTTTGTTGTTGTTGTTTTGTTTTTTTGTCACAAAATGTGGGTGCGAAAAACCTTATATAGTTCTTTATAAAGGGATTCTGGTCCGATTTTTCAATAAGTGTTGGTGAGGGATGTTATATCTGGAAGAACATCGTAATGATAATGAAATGGATTCAGTGATGTGAAATGATTCATTTGTTTGAATACCCTTATATAATTTTGTATATTTTTGCCGAAATTTTGTGTGTCCATTCAGAATATGTAAAGTATCAAGATTAGTTCTATTTACTTGTCTGGAGTTCATGAATGTTACCTTGCTCCCTTTATTCAATTAAAATATAATCAGAAATTATATTTTAATAAATTATCAATTCCATAAGAACTAACGTAGCGTGACTCTCAAAAGCATGTTAAAATATACAATAGAATTTGCTCACTTGGTACATGTTATTACATTCATACTTTGTTACCAAGCAAACAAGAAATTTTAACGCGTGTTTTAAATTTGAGTTACCTAAACGCGTGTCTAACGTGCAATTGACATTCTTGTCAACAAAACGAATAGCATGAGAGAGTAAAACCGAACCGAACCAAACGCAAACACAAATCACTTTTATAATAACAACAATATAAAATGTTAACAAACAGTAACAACAAATTCCGCATGTGTCTTCTCATGTTCATATGATATGATTTTAATTTCTGTCAATTAATTTGAAAATCATATAATATGACTCTCGGCGATTAACCATAAAAATGTTAACAATCACCAAGTGAAATAGAAAGAAATAGAAAGAAAGAATAAATGCCACTATCCAACCAACCAGCCAGCTATCCATCGTACCCAATGCCATCCCATCACATTTATCCCCCAGATCATGTTGGGCTCTCTAAGTTTTATTGCGGTAAGCTATGCTGTCTGCCACACACCGTAAATATGTATGTGTTATAAGGTAGCAAACTACAAGCATTTCTGACAATTATTCATCAGTTTATTTGGCAAGTTAGATGAATTTATTTTAGTTTTGTTCAGTTTAGTTATATTATTTGTTTTCGTGTAATAGTAATTGCAGTAAAGTTATGATAAAAATAGCATATCCGCTTTAGAATATTGTTTAAAGGCAGATAAAAAAAACTTACAATTATAGTGAATCTAAAAAGGAAATTAAAAATTCGTAATTGATTTTAATGTGAGAAATAATAAAATATATTTTCTTAGATTTTATCATGTTAAGTTTTTTACAGTCTTTTTTAACATATTCTTTTATATCTAAAAGTTTGACTTATTTGAGTAACTGTTTGTTTTGTGTTTTGTACACTTGTCAGAATTATAGTTGACCATGTTTGTTTGTTAAAACATTCCGTACTACCTACTCATTTAGTGAATCTTATGGATTTTTTAGTTTTTTTATTTATTTGTATCTTGTGGTGCTTTACAGGATCTAGTAGTAACACGCAAATGTAATTAATGTTTGGTTTTATTAATTTTATGTTCAACTTTTTTTATATATCAGTAGTTTATGATGTTGTTATTCTACATAGTAAAAGAACATTTTTAAATATGTTTAAATGTTTGAACACAAGTAAAAGAAATTCCCGATTGTTGTGTCTTAACTTTAATTTGAATTTAAGCGACAGGTATGGAAAATTATAATTTGCAAATAATGCTCATTATTCAGACATATCTAATTTTTTAACTGACTATGTTAGAAATATCCGCAATACTAAGATTATTGAACGACTGAGTTGTGTCTGAACTTTAATTTGAATTTAGACGAAGGAACTAGGACTAAACTGAACTAGAACTGAATAGAACTGAACAGAACTGATATCGACATGACATTTAGAACTGAACTCAGAATATCTGAACTTTTTAGAACTGAACTAGAAACTATGTTAGAACTAACTATCGAATACTAATGACTGAATTAGAACGAACTAGAACTGAACTGAACTAGAACTGAACTAGAACTGAACTAGAACTAGAACTGAACTAGAACTGAACTAGAACTGAACTAGAACTGAACTAGAACTGAACTAGAACTGAACTAGAACTGAACTAAACTGAACTAGAACTGAACTAGAACTGAACTAGAACTGAACTAGAACTAAACTAGAACTAAACTAGAACTGAACTAGAACTGAACTAGAACTAAACTAGAACTGAACTAGAACTGAACTAGAACTGAACTAGAACTGAACTAGAACTGAACTAGAACTGAACTAGAACTGAACTAGAACTGAACTAGAACTGAACTAGAACTGAACTAGAACTGAACTAGAACTGAACTAGAACTGAACTAGAACTGAACTAGAACTGAACTAGAACTGAACTAGAACTGAACTAGAACTGAACTAGAACTGAACTAGAACTGAACAAGAACTGAACTAGAACTGAACTAGAACTGAACTAGAACTAGAACTGAACTAGAACTGAACTAGAACTGAACTAGAACTGAACTAGAACTGAACTAGAACTGAACTAGAACTGAACTAGAACTGAACTAGAACTGAACTAGAACTGAACTAGAACTGAACTAGAAACTGAACTAGAACTGAACTAGAACTGAACTAGAACTGAACTAGAACTGAACTAGAACTGAACTAGAATGAACTAGAACTGACTAGAACTGAACTAGAACTGAACTAGAACGAACTAGAACTGAACTAGAACTGAACTAGAACTGAACTAGAACTGAACTAGAACTGAACTAGAACTGAACTAGAACTGAACTAGAACTGAACTAGAACTGAACTAGAAACTGAACTAGAACTGAACTAGAACTGAACTAGAACTGAACTAGAACTGAACTAAACTGAACTAGAACTGAACTAGAACTGAACTAGAACTGAACTAGAACTGAACTAGAACTGAACTAGAACTGAACTAGAACTGAACTAGAACTGAACTAGAACTGAACTAGGAATAGAACTGAACTAGAACTGAACTAGAACTGAACTAGAACTGAACTAGAACTGAACCTAGAACTGAACTAGAACTGAACTAGAACTGAACTAGAACTGAACTAGAACTGAACTAGAACTGAACTAGAACTGAACTAGAACTGAACTAGAACTGAACTAGAACTGAACTAGAACTGAACTAGAACTGAACTAGAACTGAACTAGAACTGAACTAGAACTGAACTAGAACTGAACTAGAACTGAACTAGAACTGAACTAGAACTGAACTAGAACTGAACTAGAACTGAACTAGAACTGAACTAGAACTGAACTAGAACTGAACTAGACTGAACTAGAACTGAACTAGAACTGAACTAGAACTGAACTAGAACTGAACTAGAACTGAACTAGAACTGAACTAGAACTGAACTAGAACTGAACTAGAACTGAACTAGAACTGAACTAGAACTGAACTAGACTAACTAGAACTGACTAGAACTGAACTAGAACTGAACTAGAACTGAACTAGAACTGAACTAGAACTGAACTAGAACTGAACTAGAACTGAACTAGAACTGAACTAGAACTGAACTAGAACTGAACTAGAACTGAACTAGAACTGAACTAGAACTGAACTAGAACTGAACTAGAACTGAACTAGAACTGAACTAGAACTGAACTAGAACTGAACTAGAACTGAACTAGAACTGAACTAGAACTGAACTAGAACTGAACTAGAACTGAACTAGAACTGAACTAGAACTGAACTAGAACTGAACTAGAACTGAACTAGAACTGAACTAGAACTGAACTAGAACTGAACTAGAACTGAACTAGAACTGAACTAGAACTGAACTAGAACTGAACTAGAACTGAACTAGAACTGAACTAGAACTGAACTAGAACTGAACTAGAACTGAACTAGAACTGAACTAGAACTGAACTAGAACTGAACTAGAACTGAACTAGAACTGAACTAGAACTGAACTAGAACTTAACTAGAACTGGACTAGAACCGAGCTAGAACTGAACTCGAACTGAACATGAACTGAGGAAGAACTAATATTTCATGCTTTGAAAGGATGAGAGTAATATACTTTTTGTATGCTGAAATAATTTTTGCTTAGTCTATAAAAAACCTAAATTTTTAGATAATTTTTACAAAAATAAATCACTTAAAATTTCATAGGCTGCATTTCAGTTAGCAGGTTAACGCTAAATTGTTATAAACTACTATTTTCTCTAAAAAATTGTTTTTAGCAAATAAAAAAACAAACTATTGATTAATTAAAGTGAATGTTTTGCTTATTATGAAATAAAACGAAAGACTGAAGTAGCAAACTTGAACACTTTCAAAAAGCGCAACCGAAAACAAAAGACTTAAGTAACAAACTTGATTCAGTTTGCCTTAAAAAATTTTCTGTTAAAAAATACTTTAATAACAAATTGTTTTTTATCAAATTAACTGTATTTATCGGGGTAATTTGTAATGATTTCTCAATTTATTTTCCTAGAAATTGTGCAGTTTTTTGCGCCTTAAGAATTTTTATTTGTGTGTTTTTTTTTTTCTAAAATAGTTTTGCAGTACTGAACAAGTGTAGGTGCTGCCAAATGTGTGTTGTTTTTTGTGTTTTTTGTGTGGTAGAAACAGCAACAGCATTAATTTATAGTGGTCATAAATATTTTTTGTTTTAGTTTTTGTAGCTTTTGTGTAGTTTGTTGATAGTAACGCCTAATGATCCACCTGGCAATTAATTATAATTTATTAATAGCAGACACGTAAACATAACGGTTCCATAGAAGAAATTTACAATGTTTCGGCCATCATAAACATGGCTGTTGAACCAAAAGAAAAAAATTAACAATTGTTTAAGAAAAGTCTTTAAACTTTAAATGCATTTCTTATGTAATAAGAAACATTCCTTCAGATATGAAACAACTATACATAAAAAAAGAAAAATTAAAAATAATATGTTAATTAATGTTTTATTAAAGAGACATGATCACCAAACATTTACCTGTATGATGTAATTTTTTAGTTTTCCTCTTAACTTTTTATGTTTTTAATCTAAGTATGATTAATTAAAGTTTACCCTCCTTTATGTAACAACAACAGCCACAACTGAGTGAAAGAGACCACCCATTTTTTTATTTAAAAAGGTAGATTTTTATCTTTATGGTAGAAAATACTATAAAGTACTACTTACAAGATAAAAATTCATGTTGTACAAACTAGAGGTGTTGTTGTTCTGTTTTTAGCAACATATACAAAATGCAAATCGTCTCTGCCTTGACCACAAGCCACAAGTCTGTAATAAAAATGCAAAAAATTAAAAAAAATATGTTTTTGTTATTGTTTGTTTAAAATTAATCATCATAAATAACTTGTAGTCTTATTTATAACTTTATTAAATTTTTGTTTCATCTTGAAAAGAAATAAGTATTTTTTTATGAGTATTCGCATGTTCTTAATATTGAGAAAAATTGTTTTAATGTTTATTTATGTTTTTAAATTGTTGCCCATTAAATTGATGTTTTAATAAGAGGGATTTTATGTTTCTTTTTGTGGTATTAAGTTTATAATATTTCATCTTGGTTTTTGAATGAATTTTGGATTTTTTGTTATGTTGTTAATGTATTTAAGGTGTTGCCATAAGTATGATTTGTAAGTGATACTTAAGGAAAATACCCTACATTGTGGAAAAGTGAATTTTTTTAAATCGTGTTTTTGTTTGAATCTTCCCCACAGAGGGAAAAAAAACGGCTTACCACGTTTGGTAACATTTAGTCAACGGATGTGTATAAAATTTAAATTCATTTTGACAACCACCCTTGTAATTTTGACAACTCATTGTTGTCATTGCAACATTGTGTAATTTCTGCAATACATCGTTGTCATTTCGATAACGCAACGTTCTATTTGATAACTAATGAAACTGAGGGCTCATAAAAGATTCTTCTAAATGTATATAGGCTTGTTCATAGTCTCTACCAATCTTCCCTTTACATAAGCATGCTGCTTATATCTAAGATCTCTAGGTGAATCCTTCGAAAGCAAACTGTATACAGTGGCGGTATGTATTGACATCGAATGCGCCTTTAATAACGTACACACTGATACTCTTATCCAATCTTTAGACCAGTTTTATGTTGACCGGATGCTCCGTAACTGGATCAACTAAGGAACAGATGGATAAGCTGCGAGATGTACGATATAACCATCAGGAAAAGGGTATTTCGGGGTACACCACAGAGCGGCATTTTGTCCCCTTTACTCTGGGTAACCACGATAAGTAGCCTTCTAAGGACCCTAACCGAGAAAGGACTTAGACCTGTCTGCTATGCAGACGATGTCGTAATACTTCTAAGGGGAAAGTATCAAAATTACTTGTCTGGAAGGGCTGAGGAGGCTCTGAGCACGTCCTTGAGTTGGGCTCAACCTATAGGCCTTAATGTTAACCCGGCGAAGACAGAAATATGTCTTTTCACAAGAAAGACAAAAGCTTGAGTATATTGAGTCCTGTTTCCTGGGCAAAAAGATATCGGTGACAGAGCTAAATTCTTAGGTGTAATACTTGACCGGAAATTAAGATGGAGGCACCACATAGAAGAAAGGATTAACAAGGCACATCGGTGTTGGGCGCTATGTAGAAGAACCATAGGCATGAAATCATACTATGACACATTGGCTCTATAAAAGTGTAATTAGACCAATCCTATGTTATGCTTCAATAATCTGGTGGACTGCTTTAGACAAAATGTGTAATATCAAACTACTACAGGTAGTTCAGCGTACATGCTGCTTGGGCACTTCGTCAACCAAGGCTCTGGAAACAATGCTAGATATTCCACCCATTGAAACATGTATAAGATATGAGGCGGCACTTATATCCGAACGGCTCATAACTTTAGGCGAACTGGTTATGAATGTTTACTGGACACATTGGAAGGCTATACACAATAATCGGACGTGCCCGATCGCATACCGGAGACAAAATATGTCGGAAACTATGAAACGCTGATTCCAAATAGAATGTCTTGGTCAAGCGGAACTTTAGAGTAAATACCAATAGGAATCCGTTGCTACACTGATGGCTCTAAATTGGCAGACAAAATGGACTTGGGTTTTTTTTATATTGAAGATCCAGAAACAGAAATATACCACCGTTTACCTTATCACAACACTAGCTTCCAGGCAGAAGTCCAAGCAATAACAGAATGCGTAAATTGGATTAGAATAAATATGGCGCCCACAGGGCTTAACATATTTACCGACAGCCAGAAGGCAATTGGGGCGATATCAGTTGATAAAGTTAAATCTAAAACCGTATTGGATTGTAAAAAAGCTCTAACCGAATACTCTCCCAGAGGTAAGGTTCACATTATATGAGTACCAGGCCACTCGCGAGTAGTCGGTAATGAAAGATCGAATGTTATAGCTTTAAAGGCAAGGGAACTCGAAGTAGTTAACCTGAAGAACGCAAAACCATTTGACGCAACGAGGGCAGAATTAAAATTATGGGTGAGAAAAACCAATAAGCCGTCTTGGAACAATGAAACCGTGGGTAGAACCACAAAGATCCTATGGGGTGACCCTAACGATAGCAGGTCTAGAAGCCTCCTCAAAATTAACTAGTCTGAGGTTAGTATGACGGTACGTATTCTGAGTGGACACAAAGGATTACGGGCACACCTATACAAAATTGGAAATGTAGAGAGGACAGTGATACTCTGTACTACTTTTTATGCCAATGTCAGGCTTTCGCCGAAATTATATTCAAATATCTTGGAAGTGATATTATTCCGTATATAATATCCCTCACGAACACTGATTGGAAAATTCTTAGGAATTACGTCCAGGAAACTGAGTTTCGGAACATCGGACGTTTTTACCA
This sequence comes from Lucilia sericata, assembly GCF_015586225.1. NCBI lineage: Eukaryota > Metazoa > Arthropoda > Insecta > Diptera > Calliphoridae > Lucilia > Lucilia sericata. Next base: position 410,660 of record NW_023994186.1, on the reverse strand, counting down.
ACAAACATTTTTCCATAACAAGGAGCGCGTAACAGGCCCGATAGTGGCCTAGGTGTATTTCTTCGAATTTGATGTAGATACATCCTCCTATCAACCTAACCTAACCTGTCTATAGTCTAGTTAATCGATTACCTCATAGACGAATCAATAGTTATTAGACTTACTCACCATATTCATAAATGCTTAACAAAGTTATGAATGGTTTATTGTAGGTATATGTATGTATGGAATAGTTCATATATGTATGGAATGGTTCACATTGACAGTTATTTAACTGTACATAGACTGATTCACAGACTAGTCAATAGATATGTCTATAGTCTAGTCATAGTAGACCAGTTAATAGACTAGTACAGTTAGTATAATAGTCTATTGACTGGTTAACATTCGTAGACATGTAGGTAATCGATAGGGTACATTTAAATCACTGAGGATCTGGTACTTAAAAAACTCATAATGATTTCATCATTAATTTGCATTAAAGTATTTTCATTGTTTTGTATTTGTATTTTTTTTGTGCTTAACTTCCATTCTTCTTAACATGTTGTTTCCTCACATGTAATCATCTTAAAATTGTTGTTTTATTTATTTCACTTTTAATTTGAAGGCAGCGAACCTTTAAGTAATTGCAATTTATGAAGTGTGTAAAGTAGCTTTGATTGAGATTTTGAATTTTGGTGCATAAAACCAATATGAGAAATAAGCCTTCAAAATTTAATTGGTATGAATTTCAAGAGAAAAATTATGCACATATGCATGTGTAGTAGCAATGTAAGGGAATACAATAAATCCCCAAGGAAATTAAATAAATTAAGATACATTTCGTAAAAGGCCAATAACCAAACTAGTCCTTTAATGTATTTTTTAAAGTAAAAAATAAAACTAAATAATTTTACAAAGCCACAATTTAACACAATCAAAAAATTTCATCCCCTCTTCCATCCATAGCAGTCTTTTTTATGCCACGATTCATACAACCACAAGGTTTAATGCACTTTTTGGGTATTGCTCCTTGACTCAACAATTCTTGTAAGTTACGTGCTGGTGCTTTGGTTACATATTCTTTAGAGGAACAAGCTATAATACGCCAGTTGGGATGAGGTTCTAAATAATCAATGCCCTCTTTGATATACTGTTTAGCTAATTCCGCACAAAATTCTTGATCATTGCTGGCACGTTTAAGATCATTAGAGAAGTGGGCTTGTTCAATTTCTCGCAACTTTTTTAATTCTTCCATTTGCTTTTCAAGTTCTATGCGATTTTTCTGTTTTCTCTCCAGAATTTCTTGGCGCGTTATTTCTCGGTGTATAAAACGATTTTCTAACATTTTACACTCACGATGTTCAGCTTCTTCTCTTAAGCGATTTTCGTATTGTTCACATATTTGTTGCCTCAACTCAGCATAACATTTTTCGGCTAAACGAGCTTTACGTTGACGTTCTCTTAAAATATTGTTTTTCGTACACATGTCTATTCGTCTTAGATCCTCTGTGCGTTCGTTAAACACCTGTTCATGCCGTTCTTCTAATTGACGCATATCTTTAACAAATCGTATAAAATCTAAGGTGGCTTTGTGAAAAGCTTTCTTTTTCTCTTTAGCTGCAGCGTTTTCTGCAGCTTCTAAGCTTGCTATTTCCGCCATCATTTTACGATGCATATCAGCTAGTTCGCGTCGTTCTTTCTTCTCCGCCTCTTGTTTCTCATTTATCATTTTTAAAAGTTCATTGCGATACTCAGCTACTTGGGCCGGTTTTCCCTGCAGCTTTTGATCGAATTCTTCTAAGCGTATTTCTTCCAGCAAAGCATCTAAATTCTTTTTTTCTTCTAATTTTTCCTCAAGTTCTTTTTCACGCTGCTCCTGCAATTCTTCCAATTGTACTTTTCGTGTATCCGACACATGTTTTACTAGAGCTTTTTTCAAACAATTCTCCTGTTGTTGACGTTCATCCATTAAGCGAAGATTTATGTTTTGCACCTCTAACCAATATTTCTCTAAATCCTGTTCCTTCTTCACCGACCTCTCCTTCTCCAGCATCTGTTCCAGTTGGCATTCTTTAACATTTTGCGTTTCTTTGCGTCTCAAAGCTTCGCGTATTTCATAACAACTGTTCATGTATTGTTGTATGCGTTTCGATTTCAAGAATTCCAACTCATTCTTTGTACTCTCCTCCTTTATCTTCAGCAGTATATCTTTGCGCTCCCTGATGTCCTCGTCAATGCGTGACTTGACTTTGTTGGCAAATTCTTCTTCGTATATTTTATCCTCATACTCTAGCAAAAGCTTTAAGGTATTTCGTCTTTGATTAAGTTCCTTGCTGGCCACTTCTTGGGCTTGATGTACTAGATTTTTGATTTGTGTGTACAACGATTTGCGATCAGTACGTACAATAAAGGCATGATGGTCCGTTAATTGTTGCAACTCATTCATGTTGGAATTTGGCCAGATGATTTTGATGTACTTGCTGCTTAATCTGGTGGCAAGATAAAAATAAACTTATCACAATATAAAAATAAATGTAATGAACTTCTCCTGACTCTTTGGACTTTTTAGTTTGGTTTTTTTTTTGTAATCCGGTTTACAAAAATATGTATTTTCCAATTAACGAAACAAAATTGTCAATTTATTATGATTTATTTAGTTATCAAAATGTTCAATAAGAATTTAATCGCAAAACAAAATAAAAAAAAAACTTTAATAAAGTAATTATAAAATATTTCTTTAACAAAAACTATTCATCAAGTGAAGCGCGTATTCAATAGTCTGGGAAAATAATGAAGTTTGATTATCTGCAGCAAATTATTTATGAACAAAAACGTATTATACAAAACTATTTTTAAATTAAATGAATTTTGTGTGAAAACAGAAGCTTTTTCATCTCCTTTCTGCTAGATTATCACTCATAATCAATATTTGTTTTATTAATATAAAAAGCCATATAAAAAGTTAAAAAAAAAAACAAAACACTTTTAAGTGTGTCTACACCTTCGAAATCTCATATTACATTATTAAACATAAGAAAATATTATGGAATTTTTTCTATATAAATAGAAAAAACAGAAACCTCCTTTAAACGCTGCGTGTAATTAACGCATACGCCCTTTAAAAGTAAAAAAAAAATAATAAAAACCAATATAACGTTAATACATAGAAATATGTATCTATATATGTAGTTAAAACCACAGCAGTAAAGTTCGCCTACAGAAAAATTAAAGGCAAAACACGCCACCAAGAGTATGAAAAAAATTTAGCACAGGCGCCATAAAAGGACTTCTTAAGTTGCGTGTCAAACTAAAACTTTTGTATTGTTAAAAATGTTGAAGAAAATAAGGAAAAAACAAAGATAAAAGCAGAGCTTTGAAAGTGAACTATTTTATGCAATTTTTATACTTTTCTGTGAAGGTATTATTCCTAAAGTATATTGGACAATCTGAAATAAACCAGAATGAAATCAAAGTCCAATTATATATGTATATCGGTTTATGGTATATTGGAGGGCGTTTAGCACTTCGATGCTATATTAGTGCTCCTGTTTAGTTCATCTATAGCAGCGGTTCCCACAGATTTTTACTTCGCGGACCCCTTGAAGAACTTATTTAATTTCGCGGACCCCCATACATATTTTGATATCTTATTGTTCTAAATAATTGTCCATCCGAAAATTGACCTAGTTCATTAATCCCTAAGTCTAATAAATGTAAAGATGTCATATCTATAAAATATTCCCGTACATTGAGAATATATAATATTTCAGATAGGTTTTCAATTGCATGTTTTGAAGATAGAATGACTTCTTTGTTGATATGTTAACATGATGTTTAATTTTATGATCGTGAGATCTTTCATGTTCATTTTTCTTCAAGGTAGCGAAAAGGTTTCTTTATCAAATATTGTCACATGTGCTTAAGGAGTCACGTTTCAAAAATTTGTTGCGATTGCAAAGGGTGAACTGAGTAAGTGAGCTAAGTTTTCGGGAAAATAATATAAGAAAGTTGGACTTCTTCTATGTTGTTGCGGAATGCGTTATCCGCATAATATATGATTTGAACTCTTTGTTAAAGTACTGTGAATTTGGAACTTAAATTTGAATTTGAAAATACCAACGAATTATTTTACTTCATGGTTTTTGGCTACATATTTACGCGAAACGCTATGGATTTTCTGATGTTAATTTAATAATATGTATTGGTCGACAAAATCAAGTTAAAATCTGTGTATCACATCGGATTGGAATATTTATAAAGAGATGCATAAAGAGTCACCTCTGTTTTGGAAATATATAATTTTGCTTACAATTTGATAAACTTAAATCTGTAATAAGCCTGTCTTTGAATTGAGCTTCATACTCCGGAATACCTGTATCCCTAATTTAATTGTAAGGCAGAGTGTTATTTGTCTGAAATAAAAACCATTATTTCAGTACATATACTACATATACAGAAAATAAAAATTACAAATCACGCAGTACTTTACTTTATAAAAGATATACAATAAATTTGTAGGGCCTAGCTTCTTCCTGATAAACAACCGAAAAAATAAAATTCAAAAAGTCACCAAAAAATTTGGGATTATTGCACAAAAATTGGAGATATTTGTACATACATATAAAAGCAGAATATTGTTTATTCATGGTTTTTTTCGTTCGTCTTCGCGGACCCCCTAGGATTTTACTACGGACCACTAGGGGTCCGCGGACCCCCATTTGGGAACCGTTGATCTATAGTATACAACATCATTTGACGAGAGCCCATATCATTTGAATCTAGTAAGAAACATCACTCTACAAGATTGTAATGGTATATGCTCAAAAGTTTCATCTTAAAAACCCCAGAAAGAAAATAATATTAGAAAATAATATTATCTCAGACAACAAAATCTATCACTGTTATTTCCAAGGCAATTGACGCTCTCATTGTCAGACTATATATTATCATAATGCCAGTGTTTTATTGCTACTTAATTAATTTCAAGGACCAACAAACACCCATCAAAACTAACTGCGATAATGACCCTTGTTAATCCGTTAATGCAAATATTTTTAAACCCATATCTTTCTCCCAAGTTCTCCCGAGCACAGGCTAATTGATTATAGCTTAAAAGATTGAAGAATATTTTCCATTAGAAATGAACTTCTGGAAATGATAACATCCAATATCAGCCTTTTATCGGGGGTTTCACTTGGTGAAATTAGCAGTGACTAGACTATAGACTAGACTAGACTATAGACTAGACTATAGACTAGACTATAGACTAGACTGTAGACTAGACTATAGACTAGACTGTTGACTAGACTATAGACTAGACTATAGACTAGACTATAGACTAGACTATAGACTAGACTATAGACTAGACTATAGACTAGACTATAGACTAGACTATAGACTAGACTATAGACTAGACTATAGACTAGACTAGACTAGACTATAGACTAGACTATAGACTAGACTAGACTAGACTAGACTATAGACTAGACTATAGACTAGACTAGACTATAGACTAGACTAGACTATAGACTAGACTATAGACTAGACTAGACTATAGACTAGACTATAGACTAGACTATAGACTAGACTATAGACTAGACTATAGACTAGACTATAGACTAGACTATAGACTAGACTTTAGACTAGACTAGACTATAGACTAGACTATAGACTAGACTATAGACTAGACTATAGACTAGACTAGACTAGACTAGACTAGACTAGACTATAGACTAGACTATAGACTAGACTATAGACTAGTCTATAGACTAGACTATAGACTAGTCTATAGACTTGACAATAGACTAGTCTATAGACTAGACTATAGGCTAGACTATAGACTAGACTATAGACTGGAAGAAAATTTTTGTGGGTACCATGGTATTTTTCGATATCAAAAAGTACTGAAAAAAGTATTAAAGTACTGAATTCTCCAAGCCTTCAGTGAAGTAAGAAATTGATGGGAACCCACTATAACCGCAACAAAAAATAAATATTTTTATTACTTATCAAGATCAAACTAGTTAATTATTTGCTTATAACTTAACACTTCATATTTATTTTTTAAATGAGTTTCACAAAAATCTACAGAACATAAAGGTTTAATTGAAAAATACAATTTTGTAGATTGTTTATCGCAACTTAAAAAGATCACTGAATTCTTTAATAGAAAATAATAGATTTCCTGTTTCTTATAAAAAATCCATGAATTTATTCTTTAAAAAATCTGTTCTCAACCTAAAGCTAAAAGAAATAACTTTTAATAAAAGACAGCTTTTATTATTATTTTGTATAAAAATAAACATTAAACTTGACCAACAACAAATACATAGAGTCAATCGAAATAGATTAACAATTTTATTATAAAAAGTAAAGTGAATTATGTTCCCTTTTTCACATCTCACTCTCTGAATTTTCAATAAAATAAAGATAAAACTCTAATAAAATCAAGCACAGTGGCGTTGTAAACTTTGCTAGTGGAAAACCAGAAACTAAATGTTTTAGATTAGTCGCAGAAAAGGTAGCATAAGAAAAATATTATGATTAAAGGTAGAGCTTATCAAAATCACAACAATACAGGACATCACTGAGTTGCGCTTTAGTCACATGTAGTGCAAGTTATGCAGTGCTATAGTATTGCAATCAAACACGCACAAATTCATTTAATAAGTTTAGTTAAAAATCAATAAAAAAAAGTGATTTTTTACTTTTTTGTGTAATAATTTTTTAAAGTAGTTTGCCTTACTTGGTTCGAAATCGAGCTATATTATTATCGTAGACTTATTTAGGAGGGAGTTTTTATCAAGTTTTCTCCAAATTTGAAATACCCTACATTCGGCACGAATCTTGGCGATCGACGAATTGTCGACAGAAACATCGGAACTCAAGCTGACTTATATAACTTCATGTAGACTGAAATGCCTTGTTACAAGACCGTGGTTGGACCAGAGAATCACATAATCTGGTACTATGATATTCGGCAGTCCGTCTTATTTCGGCAATTGACTGGGTTTAACTTATTGGCTGTAGTTGCAACCTAAATCGCAGAATTTTGGTTAAAAGACCTACAAATGAATAATGAATAAATAAGGGTATGCGGACCTCACTCTTTCTACTTCGATATAAGTCATTCCGTGCTGTTGCTTGCTCAACAGATGCTAATGAGTGAATTGTTTGCGCAACTATGTATGGTAATGCATTGAAACCGGATTTCGGAGAATTGTCTGGTTAACACACTTAGTCATATTGTTTCATGCTACTTGATTTTGATTGAGCAATTAATGGCTTCGATTACTATAACTATATAATAATTCTTATCCCGTGATGATCTCACTCGACATGAAAGTTCATATTTTGAACTAACAACTATGTCTCTAGGTGCGGTTGTTGAAGCAACAGAAATATATCAGTACTGGGTGATTACAAAGAGATAAGAAATACTTGGATGAATCTTACGTAAATGCGAGGAATGCTAATGTATTTCCTCATGGCACCCATCTGCAGAAAGATATAAGAAGTTGTGACTCATTGGGTGTTGGGATACGTTACCGACTATTGACCCCTTTTCGTGATTTAGATAGCTCAAGCACTTGTGCAAAGCGGAAAAGGTGATCACAAAGAGGTAATTATGATCTATGTCTAGCTTATCCAGTGGTTAAAAAATACCACCGTGAGATAGGGCTACACCAATGAATCAAATTTGTTAACAGTATTGCTTTATATGGGGGACAGAGTCAATTATGGACCGATTTTAATATCATTTGTAGAACGATTTTGGTTCATACTAAACTTGAATTCATGGCTGTTCTATTAATGTAATGTACAAGATTAATGACCTCGAATTAAAAGTTTATTTTATATTAGAAACATGTGTTTTTCTAAAAATATAAGTACTTTAAATCCTAATTGCGTCTGCTTCATCAAACTTCTGCAACTGCATTGAAGAAGTGTCCACCCCTTTAGGGGATTAAGTTTTTAGCACAAAGACGACTCATAGAATTTCCATAACAGGTGTTTTGTTAAAAAAGAAGCCCGCCTTATTGCATTAAACACATTTATTTGAGCTTTCAATTAAACTTTACATTAAAGCACAATTATTAGGTATTTAACAAGACTACAATGCTTAGATTAAACTTTACCCACAACTTAAGTCAATGAATAAAGAAACAAACGATTTTTGATTGATGTTCAACTTAATGTAGTGTACACTACAAATCACTTTTAGCTTCGATAAAGCAAAGTTGCAACATGTAGCTTGTAAAATGTAAGTTTGTTTTGTTGCAAACATGCATTTGAACACTTGATCGTTGGTATTTGTTGAGTTGGGTGTTGTTGCTGTTTATAGCAAAGAATAACAAAAAGACTATTGGGCGTACATATCGAAAACCATTAACATTCTTGTCATCATACATACCACTAATCCAACATAAAATACTTTTATAAACTCCCTTTAGTTTAGCAACAACAAAACAACTAAATAAAAACAATAAACTAAAGAAAAAAGAACAAAGTTAAAACCAAATGTTGGCACATAAACTATTTTTAGCCCAAAAATAAAAAAAAAAGGAAAAGAACTTTAATGGCAATTTGTGTCGCCTGTTTATAGGGACAACACCAAAGTAAAAGACAGCAAATGTTTGTTGCATGTAGTACTAGTAGTAGTCGTCGTTTAAATACTAAGTCAATTCTGGTGTTGATGTTCTTTTAGCCAAAGTAGTTGCTGAGGTCGTTTCTGTGGTTTTCGACGAATTAAGTCATGTTTAAACGCATCAAATAACACGCTAAAAATAATCATACGGAAAAACTAGATATATTTTCCATTTTTATACTCAGATGGTGTCTGATGGACATGTGTATAGTAGGGTGATACTTAGTAGGGATTTAAATTCAATATTGCAACAATATTAAAGGCAGATCATAAGATTGAAGTCATCATATGACATTACTTTGTATAAAATCCTCCATTAAGCCGACTTATTTACACCAGATTGTCATATACCAGAAAGATAATAATATTGAATTCTTAATAAAATTTCTGTATGGTAGATGTTTTTAAACTTTTTGTACAGGTGTAAAAGCAAATCAGAATATATGTCTCTTATACAATGAATATTCTTTTGTAAACTGATATATTTGCTAAAATTCATTCTGGATACAAAATTGCATCTGATATTGATAACTCTGAATTCAAATCTGTCTTCCAAAATATTTATACCCTACACCACTTTAGTGGGGTCGCAATTTTGGAGATAATTCAATGAAATTTGGCACATGATCTTTTATGGTATCGTAGACCAATGCTATTGAAAATGGTTAACATCAGTCCATTATTTCACCTAGCCCCCATACAACTGAACCCGCCGAATAGGGCTTTTAAGTTCATAATTATGTTTAATATACTCATATCTCGACAAAAAGCTGCAAGTTGTATAAAAGACTTGATGACCCTCACGAATTCCATAATAATAGTTTCTCATATGACCCTAGCCCCTATGAAAAGCCCCCATCAAAATTTCACTTAAATGTCCACAATTTTATTCAACAATAAACGGCTTAATTATGTATATCTAAGGCAAGGTACAATTCAACTTAAATGCTTTATTATGGCAACTAAATCACATTAAATTTTTGTCAAAGGTGTAGGGTATTATAAGGTCGGCCTCGCCCGACTATAATTTCTTACTTGTTTTTATATGTAGTGAATCTGATCCATATTTTAGTAAGAAGAAAAATAAGTTCATCTGAGAATAATTTAACGCAATAAAGCACAGTATTTGGAAATCTTCCTCCACTGTTTCTTTGTTATAGATCTTATTTAAAACTCACCATTTATTTTAAGTCTTTATTTAATTCTTAGACGATTTAGTCATGTCAATGCCTATTGCGACCAGACATGGTAAATTTGATTTACACGTCGGTAGTAAGGCCTATTATTACCTATGGTTGTACTGTGTGATGGGTAGGGATGAGGAAAATCCGGCTATATGGAAATCCGTGGACATTATTAAGACACACATTACTAGGGGGTCAGAAGTGACGATTTATGTTGATAGTAAGGCAGCTCTTAAAGCTTTGTAGTGTAAAACGTTACATTCTAGCTTCGTAAACAGCTGAAAAAGCGACCTGGAAGTTTTAGTCAGGTTATTCATATGAAGGCTGTGTTGGGTACCGGGACACTGTGATGTACAGGGTAATGAGATTGAGGATGAATTGGCCTGACAGGACTCGGTTTTGGTGCTCGATATTAGGGTCGGTTCGGTAAAACCCCCCATTTGTTATTACTATAGGCTAATCTCCGAATATTTCAAAAACTCCACCAACCAATCCTGGCACAATAGGCTTGATTGTAGGGTTTCTAGGACACTATGGCCTAAGTTAAATCAAAAAGAAACCAGAGTGCTATTAGGACTGGACAGGAAGAGTATAAGGATTTTAGTAGGGGTAATAACCGGACTCTGCTCAATCGGTAACACACAGGATTTTTGCAAGTAACGCGATGAAATTTGACATAAAAAAGTTTTGTGGAAACCAAATTAGAATACGACCTTAACGATCTGTCTACCAAATCTCATGAAGATCGGTCATATTCGATCGGTCCCCTTCATAACATGACTCTAATGCTCATAACTGGCTTAAAAATAATAAACAAAAATGGCTTTGAAAACGATACTTTAGAAAAGTTGATATCTCAGAATTAAAAGTTATTGATTTATGACAGTTTTGGGGTAAATGAATAATATGCACTATTGCTGGAACATATTAAGCAGTTGAAATAGCTCTGGAGAAAATATGAGCCACCCTACTTAAGTAAAGAAGATACATTTTTTCAAACATACACATAACAAAAAACAATGTTACGCGATACTATGAAAATAACTTAGTAAGTGATCGAATGAGAATACCCATCAACAACTACGTAGTCATCATCATCATTGTATTGTCTATGGCGATCATCAAGTTGACAATGATGATGACAAAGATGATGAGGATGGAAAATGACTTTGTCTTTGATTTTATTTTAACTACAAAAATAAATACACTGCAGTCTTATGTTCGTACATCTATTTAAGTGTAACATTGTTGACGTCCTTGTGGTCACATTGAAAGTGAAGGTTTGGGTATTTTTGCAGCTCTAGAGTAAAAAAATCCTGTAAACCTTTTGGCTATGGATTTCAGTTCATTTCATTTCATATGTTGATACCATTTTTATATTGCTGTTAATTGATATTTCTTTTGTCCCCCTTTTTTTTACAATATTTTGGTATAGGTCTGTAATATGTATGTAGCTTTTGCTATTTATTGGTTTTTAAATACTCAAAAGGCGAAGAAAAAAACCATGGCTCCAACATAACAACTGGAGTCGTATCTTTAAAATCTTGTATAAATAAGACAGCAGTTGCTATAAAAAAATAACAAAAATCATACGAAATAAAACTTGATGTTGGTTGTCATGTGACGAATACTAATTTGTTTTGGTTTTTAAAAGTTTTTTTTTAATTAATTTTACTTTTTTTGTTATTTTGGCTTAAGGCATCATGTCAATGTTGTTTTAGAGGCGTAGCACTACCGACAAGTGTCAGTCAGTTAGTTGAGACATAAAATATATATTTTGCGTAATTTGTCTGTTGTATCCTTAAAAAGTCATTATTAATAGTGTGTTATTGAGATGCATTTATTTCCAGAAATGGGCTGATATTATTCTATAACAAAAAATATGTATATAAAAATAAAGCAATATATGTACATATGTATGTATGTGTGGCTATTTAAGTGATTTTAATTAAATAAAACTATTTTTATAGTAGCGGTCTGTTGGTGGGCTAAAAATAATAAAAAAGGATATAAGATTTTTAAACATTGATAAAATATTAATAAAGTTATTGATGGTTTATTAGAGGAATTTTGTGTATAAAAAATGTGCTTAATAAACCATATATAAATTATTTATAACTTTATGAATACAGAAGACATCGAAATATTGCTCATATACCCTTTAAAAGTACTATATGTATATTTGTGTATATTATGGGCCTTTACGAGATTTTAAGACGATCTAGCTGCGTTCTTTTGTCTGTCTGTTGACAACATATGATCAGAACTATTCAAAAATATTTTAATCATGCTGCACCCTTTATAATATTTAGCAAAGCTTAGTTTTACTTAAAAATTATACTGTTGCATGTATGTTGAACACCGGTCCACCTGTAATAGTCCTTAATATGGACATATTATAATACATTAAAGAAATCCGAAGGCTTCACCTGAGTACCTGTCCTTAAAGCACTATAAATTTGAATTAACTTTCTTTTTCTACAAATTGTATTGAGATCAGGACTTCCAAGCATTAAAAAATTTTATTTTTTGTTTTTCTTGTATTCGGGTCAGTAATAAACTTCGTTTGAGGACTTGGTACATTCTCCTGACAAGTCTGGTGGGAACATAGTTAGTTAGTTAGTTAGTTAGTTAGTTAGTTCGTTAGTTAGTTAGTTAGTTAGTTAGTTAGGTTAGTTAGTTCGTTAGTTAGTTAGTTAGTTAGTTAGTTAGTTAGTTCGTTTAGTTAGTTAGTTAGTTAGTTAGTTTAGTTAGTTAGTTAGTTAGTTAGTTAGTTAGTTCGTTCGTTCAGTTCGTTCGTTCGTTCGTTCGTTCGTTCGTTCGTTACGTTCGTTCGTTTTCGTTCGTTTCGTTCGTTCGTTCGTTCGTTAGTTCGTTAGTCGTTCGTTCGTTCGTTCGTTCTTTCGTTCGTTCGTTCGTTCGTTCGTTTTCGTTCGTTCGTTTCGTTCGTTCGTTCGTTCGTTCGTTCGTTCGTTCGTTCGTTCGTTCGTTGTTCGTTCGTTTCGTTCGTTTCGTTCGTTCGTTTTCGTTTTCTTTCGTTCGTTCGTTCGTTCGTTCGTTCGTTCGTTCGTTCGTTCGTTCGTTCGTTCGTTCGTTCGTTTGTTCGTTCGTTCGTTCGTTCGTTCGTTCGTTCGTTCGTTCGTTCGTTCGTTCGTTCGTTCGTTCGTTCGTTCGTTCGTTCGTTCGTTCGTTCGTTCGTTTTCGTTCGTTCGTTCGTTCGTTCGTTCGTTCGTTCGTTCGTTCGTTCGTTCGTTCGTTCGTTCGTTCGTTCGTTCGTTCGTTCGTTCGTTCGTTCTTCGTTCGTTCGTTCGTTCGTTTTCGTTCGTTTCGTTCGTTCGTTCGTTCGTTCGTTCGTTCGTTCGTTCGTTCGTTCGTTCGTTAGTTCGTTCGTTCGTTCGTTCGTTCGTTCGTTCGTTCGTTCGTTCGTTTCGTTCGTTCGTTCGTTCGTTTCGTTCGTTCTTCGTTTCGTTCGTTTCGTTCGTTCGTTCGTTCGTTCGTTCGTTCGTTCGTTCGTTCGTTCGTTCGTTCGTTCGTTCGTTCTTCGTTCGTTCGTTCGTTCGTTCGTTCGTTAGTTCGTTCGTTCGTTCGTTCGTTCGCTGTTCGTTCGTTCTTCGTTCGTTGTTCGTTCGCCCCTCCCTCCGTCTTTCCCCTCCCCTTCTCCTTTCTGCTTTTTGGTTTTCCTTCCTCCTGGGCCAGTCGATTATGTGGTGTTCTGCTCAACCCTCGTATTAAGGATTCCAGAAGAACCAAACACCTTAAAGACATACAAAATTTATATACTATATGCCATAATATAACACTATTACATACGTTCTATTATTTTATTTCTAATGTCTTACAAATGTTAATAAATTTGCAGTTTTATTCGAATCATTGTAAGGGTTTTATATTTACCAAGAACGTACATATTTAACTTGGTAACATGAGCTACTTACAAGTTTCCCTGCTTTTATGGTCTTTATAAAGATACAACTTTTAAAATTAGATATTCGATCAGACAAAAATTTAGCACCTGCCGATCAAACACAGCGGGCATGTTACATGCAGACACTTGCATGTTTACGTGGGTTAATTGGAAATTCCCGATTTTGTAAAACCTATGATTACCGAAATCACAGTTTAGATATTACTCGCCGTGGTGGTCGGCCATTGGTCCCAATATTAGACCTCTTTGAAATATTGATATTTATACTGAAAATATAGTTCAGTTTGTACATTAAAAAGATGTACTAAATTCTATCCATTATTGATCCAGAACAATTAACCCACGTTACGTAAACGTGCTACTAGCATATCTTGTCTAGTTACACATTAAATAAAATATATAAAGTTATAAAAGTTTACATAAATTAGACATTATTTGTTGGAGCTGCTAGCTTAACAAGCTCATATGTATGTTTTCCTATTAAAAAGCCCTAAGGATATCTGTTAAACGAATAAAATATTTAAACATGTTAAATTTTTGTTCTCTTAAAAATCAATGCAAATTGAGTAGATTTCATAAAAAATCCCATACTAAATAGAGAAAATAATAAAAACTCCTAAGTTTTTTTCTATTTTCTTTAAACTTTTCTTACAACTATAGAAGTACTTATGTATTGCAGATAACCATCAAAATGTTGGATGATATTATAAATAAGGAAATAGTAAAATCACACTATAATTTTTATGATTAACTCTTGGGAAAATAAATTTAATTTCAGTACTACTATTTCATTCAATTAAGACAAATGCAATAATATATATTCGTATATAGTAACAGTTGCAACAACAACCGGAGGTGGAAGAATCACATTAACGTTAGGTTATGTTTTTTTATACGAATACTCCCATGTGGTGTGTTGTGTGTGATGTTTCAGCACTTCTGTTAGATACTTGAACCTACATTTAGAGTTTTAGATTTTCCCTCAATGATAGAAAGATATAAAATTTTATTTCTAACTAAGAAGCTACAAAGATTTAACATAGTAGTGTTATTTTTAAACATTAAAACATGATCAGAATATGTACATAGTTGTTGACGATGACAACTTAAATGATAGATTATGTTAGTATACTATGTCTGAAAATAAGAATAATCTAATTCTTTAATTATTTTATTTTGAATTAGGAAACTCATTTTGGTTTATTACCCTTGCACAGTAGGTGTTGATAACAAAATTTATGTTAAAAAATAAAATGAATGTGTGTTTATTTGTTTGTGGGTTTGTTTGTTTGAAGTCTATAGACGACTAAACGGCTGGACCGATTTTCTTGAAATTTTAACAGTACCTTCCTGTATATCTGGAAGGAACTATAGGATACTTTTTATTTTAAAATTTCAAGTAGACGAGGTGCCACGCCTACTTATTAAATGACTATTAAAAGTCATATATCTTGGAAACTGGTACAATTAGAGTTCTCAAATTTGTGCACTGACAACTTTGACATCCATAAGAAGAAGGCGTGGCACCTTCCATATTAAGAAAATATTAAATCAGTATATCTCGGAAAATGTAACAGTTAGAGCACTCAAATTTGGTCGGAGCCACATAAGTCTCAATATAATTAGATTGGAAAAAAAGTGGGCGGACTAAAAGAAGGGGGCGTGGCACCTCCCATATTAATTAAATACACAAATTCGTTTATCTTGGAAACTATTAGAGTTAAATGCTTCAAATTTTGCACGAAGAACTTTAGCATCCATGTAAATATTTTGGGTAATAAATTGGCGGACTACCAATAGGGGGAGGGGCACCTCCCATATGAATTAAATACAACAAAATATTTTATCTAAGAAACTAATAGAACTAGATTCCTAAAATTTTGCAAAAAGGACTTTCATATTCATCTGAACATTTTGGGGAAAAAAAGCGCACTCTCATTAGGGGGTGGCTTGGAACCCCCATATAAATTATATAGAAAAATTTGTATATCTGAGATACTGTAGAAGCTAGAATCTTCAAATTTTACATGAAGAACTTTGACATTCATGTGAACATTTAGAAAAAAATTGGCGGACTTTCAATGTCCGCCAATTTTTATCAATTTTCCATATGAATTAAATTCGGAAAAATTGGCGAACTTGCAATAATTTGAGTGACATCTCCCATGCGTAAGTGGGGGTTTTTTTTTGCTTTTAGGGTAGCAAAGCACACTGGGTATAGCTAGTTAGAGATATAAACCTGCATTGTTCTCGGATTTACCTTAATGCTGATTTGAACAATTTATTGGCGATAAACGAATTTCCTGAGTCTTTGTTTTCGACCTATTTCAGTAGAAACTTATTAAAAATAGTTGAATCAACGTTTACTTGAACGCAAGGTCGGACAGACATGGTTCAATGATTGAGAAACTAATTTAAAGACCATTAAAAGAGCATTATTTTGAAAAACACTGTGGTAATGTAGGGTATAACTACTTAAGTTGACAACGATCCTTGGGATGACTATCGTTAAAGCATTAATAATTTAAAAAGATAATTCAGAAGTCTAAATGAGAGAATTGGAATGAATAATAGCTGTACAGAGAACATTATATTCCTAGATCAGGCCAACCCACTCGTGTGAGCCTTGAAAAAATAGATTTTTTAATCATTTTATTGACTCAATAAAACGAGGGACAATAAAAAACAGGGTAAAGGTCAAATGACAATGACATCAATGTACAAAACCAGAGTAAGAGTCGATTCTTTTTGCTATTTTGGGACCAAAAAGAGTAGAGAAGGACACGCATCCAATAGGTTTAAAAAGTCAAGATCGGCTTTCGGTCGTCTATAAAGATGTGTATTTTCAAAGTATATGTGAAGTCCTTTATGGAAGAGAGATACAGCTAATTACAAGAGACATAACACTTAAACTTCAAGTGTTTTAAAATAAGATTCTACGAAACATACTTATGACGCATTTTCTGGCCAAAATAGAACACCTAAGGCAACCGTTAATAACTAGAATCTTACTGACAACTTAGACATCTATATAAATATTTAAAGAAAAAAGTGGATGAACTATTATTAGCGGGCGTGGCATCTCCCATATTAGTCGAATAGTAAAATTTCTATATCCAGGAAATCATAACAGCTAGAGTGATCAAATTTTGTCCGGTCAACTTTGACATCTGTATAAAGATTTTGGGTAAAATAGGCAGACTAGCATTAGCGGGCGTGACATGTCGCATATTAATCAAATACTAAAATTCGTATATCTGGGAAACCTAGAGTGACCAATATTTGTACTATTAACTTAAGTATCAATATGAATTTTTAAAGGGAAAATGGAGGTTTAGAATCAGTGGACGTGGCATCTCTCATATTATTTAAATACTAAATTGTGTATATCTGGGAAATTATAACAGCTATAGTTCTCAAATTTTACATGGTTATCTTTGACATCGATATGAAGAGTTAGGATTAAAATGGTGGAACTATTAATAGTGGTAGTGGCATCCTAATATAAATTAAATACAAAAATCAGGGACACAGTGGGTGTGGCATAACGTATATTAGAAACTTTTGTATAACGGGATGATTTTAAAGTTTTATAGCAATATAATCTCGTAGAATAGACCACCGTGCGTCGCACTGGTCGACCGGAAAATACATGGTGCAGAACAATCACGCAGACACATAGTAAATAAATCAAAGGATGAGAATAAAGAAATAAACTTGTAGAATCCTTTTATGACACGGTAGCAAAAGCTGATGATCAGATTTGGATAAAATAATCACATTTGGTCGGAAAATTTTTAACCTGGTACCATGTGCATTATAGTTCTAGTCACATTTTAGTACATATATAGGTAAATTTTGATCAAGAAATTTCTGAAAAAATCGTGTAACCCCACTGTAAGTTTTTTTAACTTCTTTTTTTACACTACAACAAACAGGAGTATAGAGTTTTACATTTCATGTTGGTAATTGGAATGATGTAAACTTTTTTGTAATTGTTTGTTAGAACACTAAATTATTCTAGTGCAAAGATGATAAACAAACAACGCCACCGCCATAGCCAACAGCATAAACCTTTTAAACTCACTAATCAGAATTAATAACATATTTTGCTGTACAGTACAATTTTTGTGACAGGTCTCATCAACGTATAGCAAACATTGTTAGAAATAACTGGGAAACTCATAATAGTATTTCCACAAATATGAAGAAAAAAAGAAAAGAAACATGCACAGAATGTGCGCATGCAAACCATTCATCTAAATGCGGTCATTGGCTGTAAAGTGAACTTATTGTTGTTGCTACTGCTGTTGTTGTTTATACGTATTTCTGACGTTTGTTGCTTGCCGCTATTGATAATGACTCTGTTGTACAACAAGTGAAAATGATAAAAATCTAAAACTCTCTAACTCACACTATCACTTTGTGAATGATCAAAATGTCGTTGGTAGTTTAAGCCAAGAAATGGGAGTTTTTTTATCGTTCTATTGTTGGTGTTGTCGTCATTGTGGAGTTAGAAAGAAATTAACTCCAGGAATGCATATAATTATGGTATTTCATTTTATTATCGTGTGCAATTTTCTTGCCTTTACCTGGAATTTCTTAAGTCATAATTCTTTTGTTTGCTGGGCACTAAAGTCAGTGAGCTTTTCGTAATAGATTTAAAGATTTAAAGTGCCTACAAAGGTGCAAACACACACGCATTTATTATTGCAATTACTTATTATAAAAATTAAGAAAATAATTATTTACTTACATCATAAAGATTATGTGGAAAACTACAGTTATTTTTTTGTAATTTTAATAAAATACTTATTAGAAAAAAGTTTCAAGTAATTAGGTTGGTTTTTTCGCTTGAGGGTTCTTTTCCTGCAGTTTTATGCGCTTGAAAATATACATAATTAATTTTTGATTTGGCGCCATACTTGAATAAAACTTAAAAATAATTTCTATGAAAAATGTTAATATGTAGTTTGATTGCGTGAACAGTCTCAGAGAATAAATTAAATTGAATTCCAACAAATCGACCAACCATAGTAATATTAATTAGATATTAGTGATCATGCCGTCAAAATGTTGAAATTTTGAGAAATTAACATCAATACAAAAATAAGTTTTTAATTAAATTCGAAATACTTGGTTCAGTTTTACTTGATGTCTAGATAGTGGTTTCTACCTTGTGTGATTTTATTTAATCTAAAATAATGTTCAAGTAAATTTTAAATTTTTAACTTAATACATATTTAATTTAGGTTAAAATAGGTTAGGAGGAACTATTCAAGACTATATATATACTAGACTATATAATAGACTATATATTAGACTATAGACTAGACTATAGACTAGACTATAGACTAGACTGTAGACTAGACTATAGACTGTAGACTAGACTATAGACTGTAGACTAGACTATAGAGTAGACTATAGACTAGACTATAGACTAGACTATAGACTAGACTATAGACTAGACTAGACTATAGACTAGACTATAGACTAGACTATAGACTAGACTATAGACTAGACTGTAGACTAGACTATAGACTAGACTATAGACTAGACTATAGACTGACTATAGACTAGACTATAGACTAGACTGTAGACTAGACTATAGACTAGACTATAGAGTAGACTTTAGACTAGACTACAGACTAGACTATAGACTAGACTATAGACTAGACTATAGACTAGACTATAGACTAGACTATAGACTAGACTATAGACTAGTCTAGACTAGACTATAGACTAGACTATAGACTAGACTATAGACTAGACTATAGACTAGGACTATAGACTAGAACTATAGACTAGACTATAGACTAGACTAGACTAAGGACTAGACTAGACGATAAGACTAAGACTAGACATAGACTAGACTATAGACTAGACTATAGACTAGACTATAGACTAGACTATAGACTAGACTATAGACTAGACTAGACTAGACTATAGACTAGACTATAGACTAGACTATAGACTAGACTATAGACTAGACTATAGACTAGACTATAGACTAGACTATAGACTAGACTATAGACTAGACTATAGACTAGACTATAGACTAGACTATAGACTAGACTATAGACTAGACTATAGACTAGACTATAGACTAGACTATAGACTAGACTATAGACTAGACTATAGACTAGACTATAGACTAGACTATAGACTAGGACTATAGACTAGACTATAGACTAGACTATAGACTAGACTATAGACTAGACTATAGACTAGACTATGACTAGACTATAGACTAGACTATAGACTAGACTATAGACTAGACTATAGACTAGACTATAGACTAGACTATAGACTAGACTATAGACTAGACTATAGACTAGACTATAGACTAGACTATAGACTAGACTATAGACTAGACTATAGACTAGACTATAGACTAGACTATAGACTAGACTATAGACTAGACTATAGACTAGACTATAGACTAGACATAGACGAGACTATAGACTAGACTATAGACTAGACTATAGACTAGACTATAACTAGACTATAGACTATACTATAGACTAGGACATATAGACTAGACTACTGACTAAGACTACTAGAACTAGACTATAGAATAGACTATAGACTAGACTATAGACGAGACTATAGACTAGGACGATAGACTAGACCTATAGACTAGACTATAGACTAGACTATAGACTAGACTATAGACCTAGACTATAGACTAGCGAATATACTAGACGATAGACTAGACCTATATACTATACTATAGACTAGACGTATAAGCTAGACTATAGACTAGACTATAGGACTAGACTAGAGACTAGACTATAGTACTAGGGACTATAGACTAGACTATAGGACCTTAGACTATAGACTAGACTATAGACTAGACCTATAGACTAGACCTATAGACTAGACTAATAGACTAGACTATAGACTAGACTATAGGACTATGACTATAGACTAGACTATAGACTAGACTATAGACTAGACTATGGACTAGACTATAGACTAGACTATAGACTAGACTATAGACTAGACTATAGACTAGACTATAGACTTGACTATAGACTAGACTATAGACTAGACTATAGACTAGACTATAGACTTGACTATAGACTAGACTATAGACTAGACTATAGGTTAGAATATAGGCTAGAATATAGGCTAGACTATAGACTAGACCATAGACTAGACTATAGACTAGAATATAGGCTAGACTATAGGCTAGAATATAGGATATGCAATTTTGCAATTTTGATTAATTGTTATTTTAATTAAAATTATTTTTTGTTGGTAATAAAATGATTCCTTTTAATACTTGATGTTATTAATGGAGATAATATAATTGTAAATTAAAGAACAAATTATGGTAAAATTAAAAATATATTATGATTTTAGTGACCATTTTATAGTAAATTTTTTCCAAAACTTTAATCATATTATTATTGTAGGAATCATATTATAATTGTTATAGAACAATAATATGTTAACTTATGACAACCTAGAAGAATCATATTGTGATCTCCAAAGGGGAAATATTTTATATGGTTGTCCTAATTATAATTCCAAACATTAATGATAGCTTAAGTTTTTGGTAGCCCTAACCATATTTCTTCTTTGCGTGTAGATAGTGGTTTATATCTTGTGTATCTTGTGCAAAACAGGCCCTTAGAGCCAAACGAAAAGCAATCTTAAGCTTTAAAGAGTTACGACAATGACATATCGCTAATATATGCACATAAAAGGGGTTAGTAAACCTGTGTATATTAGTGTACTTTTTCTGTCGAGTGTAAATTATAAAACGCAGAATTTTTAGTAAAATCAACTATCATTAAGATGTAAAATTTATGAAATTCTATTAAACACCTTCCATTTTATATGAGATCATATAGCAGTAAAACAATTATTTTCAAACTCTTAAAATACAGAAGACTATGTGAACTAATCAGAAAACCAGTAACAAATCATTTGAAATTGTGTAGTATTTAAAAAATTTCGTAACTGGCATACGATAATACGATATAACCGTTGTTTAAGCAGCAAATTCCTTGCTTTAAACCACAGTGAACATATAGATGTACATATGACCGCTATTCATTTCTTAAATATCTGCCATTAAAAAATAAATAAAATGAAATTTTATACAAAAATTACATGGTTCGAATATTCACTTGAACGTTTATCACATTCAAACTAACAAAAGTATTACGTTTAAAATTTTTACTATCTTTCAATTTTGATATGAAAACAAATTCAATAGTTGCAACAAGAACAACAACAGACGTTTGAAATGATGCAATATAAACAACAAACAAATACATATATTGTATTTATTTAAAAAATATCAATAGACGCACATACAAACTAACAGAATTTTGTATGTATGTGTGGCAATATGAGTAGTAGAAGGATGAACATTTATTTTTTAAAGAAAGGCATCAACTATGTACATATGTTTGTTAAACATACATATAAGAATATGAGAGAGAGCTGAATGTTGCAGCAACAGTGCCACTACAAAATGCCAATTTTCATTTTACATGATGGCTACTTATGCACTTCCGGGATGATGGAAAATGTTAAAATAAAGAGTCATTGCTGGGCATTGCTGCAACAACAACAATTTAACTTATGTATATTTATTGTTCTTGCTGCCATTACCATTGACGCTTCTGTTAGTTTGTGCCACAAACTGTTGCTTTTTATTTTTTTTTTTTGAAAACCACAATGATGAGAAAGATGATGATGCTACGACTGCTGCCAATGATGATGATGATGATGTTGATGACGTCTGTGAATACGAGGACGATTGTGGTGGATAATGATTGTTTTGTAACGTAAGGTGGTGGTTGGTGGTTTAATCGCGCGCGTTATGCTTGTTGATTTGTTATTATTTTTGTAGCTATTGCACAGTAGTTAATCCAAAGTGTTTCTTGTAAATTTTCTGTGAACTAAACAAAAGACTTAAGAACAAAACTTTATTTTTTTTTAAATATGAAACTTTCCGAACAAAATTAAAAAGCAACTTTATTGTTTTCAAATTCTAATGAAATTTAGTAAGAAATTAGTACATTTTTAATTCGATATTTACAAGTAAAAGTTTTCAGTTTCCTTACCACTGTTCATCTCCTTTTGTTGCCATTATTTATATTTTTTGATAGCAGAGGCGGCTTTCATATGTTCTTGATCATTATTTATGTTTGTAAGTATGATCATTCAAAGCACATGTTGCTAACTTCAACATTTTCTGTTATTTTCTATTACTATGTTACCGTTGCTGCCACAAAATTATTTACCAAGTGATGAGTTCAATGACAGCTCGCTTAACGCTACAAAAGGTTGAAACTAGACATATACATAAATATTGAAAAAATGACGACTATCACAACGGTAAGACATTGTGATGCTGAAATAAAATATGGTTTTCTTACAATCAGCAAATAGTCATTTAGCCTTATACAGGATTTTTTTTCTTCTTTTTTTTTAATAAATGAATTTTGATTGTTGTTCTCGTACATCGAAAATAATAAGATTTTGACCGTATGTTTTTGTACGAGTATAGATAATTTTATTTATATTAATAATAAGTGCATTAAAAAAGCACAAAAGTCTTAGATTCTTCTCAATATGCATAGTAAAAGTAGCAAAAGGTTTAAACATTTACAAGACTGATGAAGAGAGATTGGTCAGTGTAATCTCCAAGCAGAAAATTATAATAGGATGTCTCCGAATGACTCTGAAAAGGTAGACCTAGAACGAAAACTTTTGCATACGAAATATGAGGAAAACAGAGCATATTTTTGGAGGTTAGATTAACCCTAAAAATAGGCTGTTCCGAACCAGATTAGTCACGTAAACACTACTAAACCCAGCATAGGATTAAATACACTCACAGACCCCCTTATTGAGAGTTGTTCTAAGTGCACCAGTTATGAAAAGAAATGATGATCTTATAACTTTCCCAAGAGGTTTTGTCAAGTGCATAGCACCAGACGATTACCCCTTGGATCATTATCGGTTTAATAATCGCTTCAAAAAGCCATTTGGAATTATTAATTTAATGAGCTCCAATTGCCTTTCTACAGATATATGTATGTATAAAGCCATCGTGACCTTAGTAGTTTAAGGGGCATACTCACACTCTAGCATTAGAACCTCGCCGTTAGGATCACCAAGTAGGAAATGCGGAATTTTGTATTTATCAGATAATCCTTTCTGGATTTACATTAAGACCACATATACTTCAAAATCTTATATTCTTAAGACCTTCCTCCAAACTTTGAGTTAAACTGTCAAGGTAAATGTCAACCGTTTTTAAACACTAGCCTAACTAGAAGGCCGTTTATAGCCATATTCCAAAGGAGTGATGATAACACGCTTTCTTTTTTAAAGACTTTAGTATCATCAAATGAAGATTCAATATTCATTTAGGAGTTTAAGGTCTCAACTAAATCCTTAAGTAGTAAGCAGGTAACGTATAATGGTAGCAGATGTCTGGAAATAGGGGATCACCAAAGCAAATATCGGGTTGTTACATTATTATATAGATATGTACTTCTAAGAAACTGCATTTGAATAGTTGGCAAATCCTAGCCTAAATCAGGGATATAAACCCCATCCGCACCAAATTCGTTTTTGACGACAGAAAGATATTTGGTTCATAGTCCCTCCTACTTCTATATTCCTCTTCCCTAGAGGTGAACGCATAAAAAAAGAATTTATCAAAGTTTGTCTCAAGTAAATATCAGTTAACGCTAATGCAACATTGTCATCATATTCAACCGTTTTAAAACACTATCCTAACTAGAAGGCCTTTTATAGCAATATTCCAAAGGAGCAAATGTCTGGGAATGAGGGATCATCAAAGCAAATATCGAGTTGTTACATTATTATATAAATATGTACTTCTAAGAAACTGCATTCGAATAGTTGGCAAACTCTAGCCTAAATCAGGGATATAAACCCCATCCGCACCAAATTTTTGGTTCGTAGTCCCTCTTATTTCTATATTCCTCTTCCCTAGAGGCGAATGCATAAAAAATGATTTTATCAAAATTTGTCTCAAGTAAATATCAGTTACCGCTAATGCAACATTGTCAGCGTATTCAACCGTTTTAAAACATTAGCCTAACTAGAAGTCCGTTTATAAAGGGTAAAGAGGTAAAAATCAATCGCTTTTCTTAAGAAAAGAGAACTGATCTTTGAAATCAAGACTAAATCAATTAACATTCACGATTGCGGGATTTCTATGAATGGAACGATAAATTTTGAAATATGTATTAATATGGGGGGCACCATAGACAAATTTTAGAAAAACTGACTAATAAGCTGTAAGAGGGCTTTCACTACTTCTCTCTGATAAATGACAACGATTTTGCATTACGAATACCCTCTTTAAAGCAGTCAAAAGTTAAAAAAAAGAAGAGTAATTTAATATTGGAAAACAAGCACCCTTTTAATAAACACAACTTCACTTTAACTGAGTGATTACAAAATATTTTTATTTACCTTAAAGTCGAACCCGTCTAATATGAAAACATATATATTAGAAAGAATTTCTGGCGGGAGAAAAAAAATATTAAACTCTATGATGACGATAATGATAATGGGTTATTTGAATTTTAACATTTTGACTGGTTTATATCATCAAGTCATGCCAGCAAGTAAACAAGCGTAAGACAAAGTCGAAGGTGTTTGCTGCTAAGCAGGTAAAGCTTTAAAGGGCGTTTATAGATAGTTTAACTTCTGAAAACATATTTACGTACGACAACAAAGAAATACAATGATCTTGTCGCTGCTGACGTTGCTAGTCGTTTCAACTTTAACCAGCTAATGGATGCTAATTGAAAATGAAAACACTTCAGTGGTTGCAACATAACTGTGATTATGCAAATTTTCTTATGCGGATTATTATCATATACAGCCTAGTGCTGCAGTATATATTTTGTACATATTTTGTTAACTGTTTGTATTTTGTTGGGGAGAAGTAGCAGGAGGTTGTATGTATATGTCTGTTCAAACATTGCTGTTATAACTATGACTGCTGTTGTTGTTGTTGCTGCAGCTCAAGTTGTCGATATGATCGCGAGGGTGTTACAAGTGAATTACGTGCCTGTAACATATTGCAGCGCTGTTAGTTTTTTTTTTCAATTTTCTTAAATACCTTTTTACCTATCTATCCATCTAACGCTGTTAAATCAGCCCACAATTCTTTTCCATTATTATCTTTGTATTAATGTTGAAGTATAAACAAATGTACATATTTACTACCTTATTTGCGCCTCTTAACGTGTCTTGTTAACTTATGGTGATGTCGGTGGTGCTGATGTTGTTGTGGGTTACAGTACAAAATGGAAATTAACATGGTATCATCTCTAATATTGTTCGAATCATGCTACTGCAACTACACTTCTACTACCTGTTTTCAACTTTTTTTTTTGAAATAAGAAGCAAAATAGTTTTTCAAGCGACCTAGGTTGCAAATGGAAATTTGTGTTGTATGCAAACGAATTAGAACGGGGGGCTATTGAACTTGCAACATTTGCTATTATTGGCAGCAATTGTGTGTGTGTGTGTTTTCTTATTGTTTTGCTTTTTTTGGATTGCATGTAAATTAGACATAAACACAATCACATTAGTTTATATTTTGTTAGCAATAATTCTTAAAAACCTTTTTTTCAGCTGTTCGCTAAATGATTATGGTATTGGTGTGGGTTAATGAAGAATCGAAAAAATAAAATTAAACAACTAAAAATTATAGTTGGAAGGTTCCGGTCATACAATACACTACATTAAAGGGTTCAGAAAGAGCAAATTTAGACAAACTTGTTTCAACCCTATTGTTTAATTAGAATGCTAATATTATACTTTGGATGTAGATGTACGACAAATATTACAATATGCTACAAAGATCTACACAAACATATTACACTTTTTCCCACAACAGCAGGGTAGGGTGTACAAATAAAAAACTCAAACTTAAAACTCAAGAATTGCCTATATACATATAGTTGGTAACGTAATGTAGGAGAATTAACTGTTTTTATTTATGCTGTTTTTTTTTTTTTTTTTTTTTTTTGTTCTTAACAAAATACTTGTCTGACAGATTTCAACTTGTTGAAGTTTTTCTTGTTACTACTGCCGCTGCTGCTGCTGCTATTTGTGCCATTAATTAGAGGTGAGAATTGATTTTCTATTATGCATTTGCATCTACAAAACAAAACGGAAAAAAATATACAAATTTCTTTGGAAAAAGTTCAAATTGATTTGGATAATATGTGCGCATGGAGGATTGGCATTGCAGCAAGGAATGCCAAAATTGGCCATTTAAAATTGTTTATGCTTGTTCTTACCAAAATTACTTTTTTAAGATTAAGTAGTTTAAGTTGCCATTGATTGGCATGAACTCAACTGGAATTTGGGTTCCACTTTAACGGTTGTATGGAAATTTGTTTGGTAAATGTAGGTAATTAAAAGTATATTGATAGAGGATCAGGGTTATAATTTATAATAAATTCTGGGTAGATATTCATTTGAAATTTGCATTTTACATAAATGTGTCAATTAAAGGTATTAAGAAGTTTTTGGGTAACACTGTACAACCAAAGAATTGTCTCTGAATGATACCAAAGGAAAATTAAAGTAGACAATCAATAGACCAAAATATCCAAAGGGCTTTAAAGTCAGCTACATATCTACTTTTTTACAATTCAAAGAAGTAGTCAATTTCTGTGCAGCCGTCTAGCTTTGTTAGGAATTAGGACTGTCTAGTCTATAGTTTAGTCTATAGTCTAGACTATAGTCTAGTCTATAGTCTAGTCTATAGTCTAGTCTATAGTCTAGTCTATAGTCTAGTCTATAGTCTAGTCTATAGTCTAGTCTATAGTCTAGTCTATAGTCTAGTCTATAGCCTAGTCTATAGTCTTGTCTATAGTCTAGTCAATAGTCTAGTCTATAGTCTAGTCTATAGTCTAGTCTAGTCTAGTCTAGTCTATAGTCTAGTCTATAGTCTAGTCTATAGTCTAGTCTATAGTCTAGTCTATAGTCTAGTCTATAGTCTAGTCTATAGTCTAGTCTATAGTCTAGTCTATAGTCTAGTCTATAGTCTAAGTCTATCGTCTAGTCTATAGTCTAGTCTATAGTCTAGTCTATAGTCTAGTCTATAGTCTAGTCTAGTAGCTATAGTCTATATAGTCTAGTCTATAGTCTAGTCTATAGTCTAGTCTATAGTCTAGTCTATAGTCTAGTCTATAGTCTAGTCTATAGTCTAGTCTATAGTCTAGTCTATAGTCTAGTCTATAGTCTAGTCTATAGTCTAGTCTATAGTCTAGTCTATAGTCTAGTCTATAGTCTAGTCTATAGTCTAGTCTATAGTCTAGTCTATAGTCAGCTATAGTCTAGTCTATAGTCTAGTCTATAGTCTAGGTCTATAGTCTAGTCTATAGTCTAGTCTATAGGTCTATAGTCTAGTCTATAGTCCAGTCTATAGTCTAGTCTATAGGCTAGTCTATAGTCTAGTCTATAGTCCAGTCTATAGTCTAGTCTATAGTGTAGTCTAGTCTATAGTCTAGTCTATAGTTTAGTCTATAGTCTAGTCTATAGTCTAGTCTATAGTCTAGTCTATAGTCTAGTCTATAGTCTAGTCTATAGTCTAGTCTATAGTCTAGTCTATAGTCTAGTCTATAGTCTAGTCTATTGTCTAGTCTATAGTCTAGTCTATAGTCTAGTCTATAGTCTAGTCTATAGTCTAGTCTATAGTCTAGTCTATAGTCTAGTCTATAGTCTAGTCTATAGTCTAGTCTATAGTCTAGTCTATAGTCTAGTCTATAGTCTAGTCTATAGTCTAGTCTATAGTCTAGTCTATAGTCTAGTCTATAGTCTAGTCTATAGTCTAGTCTATAGTCTAGTCTATAGTCTAGTCTATAGTCTAGTCTATAGTCTAGTCTATAGTCTAGTCTATAGTCTAGTCTAGTCTAGTCTATAGTCTCGTCTTAGTCTAGTCTAGTCTAGTCTATAGTCTAGTCTATAGTCTAGTCTATAGTCTAGTCTATAGTCTAGTCTATAGTCTAGTCTATAGTCAGTCTAGTCTAGTCTATAGTCTAGTCTATAGTCTAGTCTATAGTCTAGTCTATAGTCTAGTCTATAGTCTAGTCTATAGTCTAGTCTATAGTCTAGTCTATAGTCTAGTCTATAGTCTAGTCTATAGTCTAGTCTATAGTCTAGTCTATAGTCTAGTCTATAGTCTAGTTATAGTCTAGTCTATAGTCTAGTCTATAGTCTAGTCTATAGTCTAGTCTATAGTCTAGTCTATAGTCTAGTCTATAGTCTAGTCTATAGTCTAGTCTATAGTCTAGTCTATAGTCTAGTCTATAGTCTAGTCTATAGTCTAGTCTCTAGTCTAGTCTATAGTCTAGTCTATAGTCTAGTCTATCGTCTAGTCTATAGTCTAGTCTATAGTCTAGTCTATAGTCTAGTCTATAGTCTAGTCTATAGTCTAGTCTATAGTCTAGTCTATAGTCTAGTCTATAGTCTAGTCTATAGTCTAGTCTATAGTCTAGTCTATAATCTAGTCTATAGTCTAGTCTATAGTCTAGTCTATAGTCTAGTCTATAGTCTAGTCTATAGTCTAGTCTATAGTCTAGTCTATAGTCTAGTCTATAGTCTAGTCTATAGTCTAGTCTATAATCTAGTCTATAATCTAGTCTATAGTCTAGTCTATAGTCTAGTCTATAGTCTAGTCTATAGTCTAGTCTATAGTCTAGTCTATAGTCTAGTCTATAGTCTAGTCTATAGTCTAGTCTAGTCTAGTCTATAGTCTAGTCTATAGTCTAGTCTATAGTCTAGTCTAGTCTAGTCTATAGTCTAGTCTATAGTCTAGTCTATAGTCTAGTCTATAGTCTAGTCTATAGTCTAGTCTATAGTCTAGTCTATAGTCTAGTCTATAGTCTAGTCTATAGTCTAGTCTATAGTCTAGTCTATAGTCTAGTCTATAGTCTAGTCTATAGTCTAGTCTATAGTCTAGTCTATAGTCTAGTCTATAGTCTAGTCTATAGTCTAGTCTATAGTCTAGTCTATAGTCTAGTCTATAGTCTAGTCTATAGTCTAGTCTATAGTCTAGTCTATAGTCTAGTCTATAGTCTAGTCTATAGTCTAGTCTATAGTCTAGTCTAGTCTAGTCTATAGTCTAGTCTATAGTCTAGTCTATAGTCTAGTCTATAGTCTAGTCTATAGTCTAGTCTATAGTCTAGTCTATAGTCTAGTCTATAGTCTAGTCTATAGTCTAGTCTATAGTCTAGTCTATAGTCTAGTCTATAGTCTAGTCTATAGTCTAGTCTATAGTCTAGTCTATGTCTAGTCTATAGTCTAGTCTATAGTCTAGTCTATAGTCTAGTCTATAGTCTAGTCTATAGTCTAGTCTATAGTCTAGTCTATAGTCTAGTCTATAGTCTAGTCTATAGTCTAGTCTATAGTCTAGTCTATAGTCTAGTCTATAGTCTAGTCTATAGTCTAGTCTATAGTCTAGTCTATAGTCTAGTCTATAGTCTAGTCTATAGTCTAGTCTATAGTCTAGTCTATAGTCTAGTCTATAGTCTAGTCTATAGTCTAGTCTATAGTCTAGTCTATAGTCTAGTCTATAGTCTAGTCTATAGTCTAGTCTATAGTCTAGTCTATAGTCTAGTCTATAGTCTAGTCTATAGTCTAGTCTATAGTCTAGTCTATAGTCTAGTCTATAGTCTAGTCTATAGTCTAGTCTATAGTCTAGTCTATAGTCTAGTCTATAGTCTAGTCTATAGTCTAGTCTATAGTCTAGTCTATAGTCTAGTCTATAGTCTAGTCTATAGTCTAGTCTATAGTCTAGTCTATAGTCTAGTCTATAGTCTAGTCTATAGTCTAGTCTATAGTCTAGTCTATAGTCTAGTCTATAGTCTAGTCTATAGTCTAGTCTATAGTCTAGTCTATAGTCTAGTCTATAGTCTAGTCTATAGTCTAGTAGTCTATAGTCTAGTCTATAGTCTAGTCTATAGTCTAGTCTATAGTCTAGTCTATAGTCTAGTCTATAGTCTAGTCTATAGTCTAGTCTATAGTCTAGTCTATAGTCTAGTCTATGTCTAGTCTATAGTCTAGTCTATAGTCTAGTCTATAGTCTAGTCTATAGTCTAGTCTATAGTCTAGTCTATAGTCTAGTCTATAGTCTAGTCTATAGTCTAGTCTATAGTCTAGTCTATAGTCTAGTCTATAGTCTAGTCAATAGTCTAGTCTATAGTCTAGTCTATAGTCTAGTCAATAGTCTAGTCTATAGTCTAGTCTATAGTCTAGTCTATAGTCTAGTCTATAGTCTAGTCTATAGTCTAGTCTATAGTCTAGTCTATAGTCTAGTCTATAGTCTAGTCTATAGTCTAGTCTATAGTCTAGTCTATAGTCTAGTCTATAGTCTAGTCTATAGTCTAGTCTATAGTCTAGTCTATAGTCTAGTCTATAGTCTAGTCTATAGTCTAGTCTATAGTCTAGTCTATAGTCTAGTCTATAGTCTAGTCTATAGTC
The DNA here is from genome assembly GCF_015586225.1 of Lucilia sericata. NCBI lineage: Eukaryota > Metazoa > Arthropoda > Insecta > Diptera > Calliphoridae > Lucilia > Lucilia sericata. The sequence goes on along the minus strand of NW_023994186.1, from coordinate 379,411 downwards.
TAGTCTATAGTCTAGTCTATAGTCTAGTCTATAGTCTAGTCTATAGTCTAGTCTATAGTCTAGTCTATAGTCTAGTCTATAGTCTAGTCTATAGTCTAGTCTATAGTCTAGTCTATAGGCTAGTCTATAGTCTAGTCTATAGTCTAGTCTTTAGTCTAGTCTATAGTCTAGTCTATAGTCTAGTCTATAGTCTAGTCTATAGTCTAGTCTATAGTCTAGTCTATAGTCTAGTCTATAGTCTAGTCTATAGTCTAGTCTATAGTCTAATCTATAGTCTAGTCTATAGTCTAGTCTTAGTCTGACCTGTAACGTATAAGTTTGACATGGATATGCAGACAGACGGCAGACTGACAGACAGGCGGATATATATACAGGCAGACTTATAGAGCTTAATTGACTCAGAAAGTGATTCTGAGCCGACTGGTATACTTTAATGGGGGTATTGATCAATACTTTTTGGTGTTACAATATCAGTGCAAACGCATAATAGCCTCGATAGTGGGTAGTGTAGGATATAATATTCATATCATTTCCAATTTCAAAAACTTCCGATTTTCCGTGTACATTGAATTCAATAAAATATTAATAAGATATTCTGTAAATTGAGTCCAAAAATTGTTTGGCATAAACAATTAGCTAGAATTTAGAGGGTACCTAGTGCAACGTTTCTATCCCACCCTTTCTAGTTCATAATGTGTATGACTACTTTGTGAAAAAACTATTTAAAAAAATTTCCTATTATTGTAAAACAAATTATTTAGTAGGGTATTACGTTAGTTAATATACCCCAACTTTATTTAGATGTTATCTCATTGTTAAACGCCATTAAAATGTTTTCTGCACATATTTAGTTTATGACAGTTTAATTACATCGATTTTATAGCCCTTTGCGATATCATCATTGTTGCCTTGTTACATCTTCTAGAGAAGTAAATGAGAAAAAAAATGAAATTAGTTTTTTCTTAGAAAAATGTTAAGAATAAACTGAAACAAAAGCAGAGAAAATACAAGCATTTAACTTGTCCGCAGGATATGAATTGAATTTATGTTTATAAACATGCCATATTTTAATTAGCAGTTCTAAAACTTAAGACAAACTTAAAAACACCAAAACGAAGGCTGCAAAAATTCATGCAATAATATTCTAGTGAAATAGCCATAGAAAACTGTGAAGTCGTGTTACATTTTACATGATAATGAGTGTTTGTTAAGGCAACAAATTTGCAATTTACAATTCGAAACTTTTTTGATAAACGGGAAGTCATTTATTTATTGTGTATGTTGAGATGATCTCGTATTGAAAGATTTCAGTTTTAATTTAAATGTGCCGACAATTGTATAATTTCACCTTCAATATGAATGTTATGTTTATGTATATCTGTCGTACTGATTGGCAGCATACAATGTTTTTACTTTTTCTCGTTTTTAATATCGTTTTTACTAGAACTGTTTCTCCATACGTTTTTATGGATTTATGAGTGCTATTGTTGCGTTACACTTGTTAAAAAATTAATCATGACAACTTTAATAATACGATTCTTATATTTGAAGTATCATATTTAGAGTTTCAAATCATTCTCGCAAATTATTAAGAAGGAAATCTTAATTAGGGCCAAAAAATCGCAAAGTAGGTATCAAATATTAGGAACCCATTTAAGATGGTCCAATATGTTCTCAATTATTCTGTAAAAGGTTTCGATAACTCCGAACCTGGTATGAGAAACTTCTTGTCGTACTGAACGGACAGTAGGACAGGGATTTTAGGTCGGTTAGTGGTTAGTGTTCTAGTCTGGTAGACCGGAGGTGGTGGGTTCGATTCCCACCTGAGGCATTGGTTAAAGAGCGCACAACATCCTCCTTTCAAACTAACTAACTAACTAACTAACTAACTACTAACTAACTAACTAACTAACTAACTAACTAACTAACTAACTAACTAACTAACTAACTAACTAACTAACTAACTAACTAACTAACTAACTACTAACTAACTAACTAACTAACTAACTACTAACTAACTAACTAACTAACTAACTAACTAACTAACTAACTAACTAACTAACTAACTAACTAACTAACTAACTAACTAACTAACTAACTAACTAACTAACTAACTAACTAACTAACTAACTAACTACTAACTACTAACTAACTAACTAACTACTAACTAACTAACTAACTAACTAACTAACTACTAACTAACTAACTAACTAACTAACTAACTAACTAACTAACTAACTAACTAACTAACTAACTAACTAACTAACTAACTAACTACTACTAACTAACTAACTAACTAACTAACTAACTAACTAACTAACTACTAACTAACTAACTAACTAACTAACTACTAACTAACTAACTAACTAACTAACTAACTAACTAACTAACTAACTAACTAACTAACTAACTAACTAACTAACTAACTAACTAACTAACTAACTAACTAACTAACTAACTAACTAACTACTAACTAACTAACTAACTAACTAACTACTAACTAACTAACTAACTACTAACTACTACTAACTAACTAACTAACTAACTAACTACTAACTAACTAACTAACTAACTAACTAACTACTAACTAACTACTAACTAACTAACTAACTAACTAACTAACTAACTAACTAACTAACTAACTAACTTAACTAACTAACTAACTAACTAACTAACTAACTAACTAACTAACTAACTAACTAACTAACTAACTAACTAACTAACTAACTACTAACTAACTAACTAACTAACTAACTAACTAACTAACTAACTAACTAACTAACTAACTAACTAACTAACTAACTAACTAACTAACTAACTAACTAACTAACTAACTAACTAACTAACTAACTAACTAACTAACTACAAACTAACTAACTAACTAACTAACTAACTAACTAACTAACTAACTAACTAACTAACTAACTAACTAACTAACTAACTAACTAACTAACTAACTACTAACTACTAACTAACTAACTAACTAACTAACTAACTAACTAACTAACTAACTACTAACTACTAACTAACTAACTACTAACTAACTAACTAACTAACTAACTACTAACTAACTACTAACTAAAACTAACTAACTACCTAACTAACTAACTAACTAACTAACTAACTAACTAACTAACTAACAACTAACTAACTAACTAACAAACTAACTAACTAACTAACTAACTAACTAACTAACTAACTAACTAACTAACTAACTAACTAACTACTAACTAACTAACTAACTAACTAACTAACTAACTAACAACTAACTAACTAACTAACTAACTAACTAACTAAACTAACTAACTAACTAACTAACTAACTAACTAACTAACTAACTAACTAACTAACTAACTAACTAACTAACTAACTAACTAACTAACTAACTAACTAACTAACTACTAACTAACTAACTAACTACTAACTAACTAACTAACTAACTAACTAACTAACTAACTAACTAACTAACTAACTACTAACTAACTAACTAACTAACTACTAACTAACTAACTAACTAACTAACTAACTAACTACTAACTAACTACTAACTAACTAACTAACTAACTAACTAACTAACTAACTAACTAACTAACTAACTAACTAACTAACTAACTAACTAACTAACTAACTAACTAACTAACTACTAACTAACTAACTAACTAACTAACTAACTACTAACTAACTAACTAACTAACTAACTAACTACTAACTAACTAACTAACTAACTAACTACTAACTAACTAACTAACTAACTAACTAACTAACTAACTAACTAACTAACTAACTAACTAACTAACTACTGAACAGACCCCTGACTTTGCCTTTGGTGGTCTTTCACAATTCTTTTTTATTCTATACCACTGTGCAGCGGCCCCTTTGATCTGACAAAATAATTCGTTTGAACATAAGGAATTTCATAACTTTCAACTAATGGAGACCTTAACATTTCTTCATCGGCAGTATGCATAACATGTGATTGTCATTCTTAGAGATTGTCTACTCGTACAACAAATGCTGAGAATTTCTTGGATATAGGATCAGGATTTTATCCTTACCAACTCTAATGATTGAAATAGAGTGGGTAATTTTATATTAGATTCTTGGTAATACCAACAACAAAATAAATTTTCATTTCAATCTTTAAAACACCCATTAAAAAAGTACTTTAGGCCTTAATTTTTGAAAATTAATGCAGCAATTTACATTTCCTACCTGTAAAAGTTTCGTAATCATTCGTCTTCATCATACGTATTAGAGATATTCATTAAAAATTTACCCTAATCTCTTTAAATCCTTCTAACAAATTATAAGCCACTGCACGATCGTTAAATGATGGCTACCACAGTTTGCTTTGGATAAAATCTTAACAAAAAAATCTAATCTATCATTATTGTTGACGTGCGAAAAGTCATAAACACTCATTCAAATCAAATATTAAATTTAACATCCATTAATCATTAGAATCAAAATGCAACTTAGAAAATGTAAATAAAATAAAATAAAGTTGATGCAAAAATTCTTTCAACTCATCATTGTCAGTTTGCATGTCCGTCAGTCTTAGATCCTACAACACATTATAGAGTACATGGAATCGTGCATACAAATACATTTATCTAAAGTATCTGCCACACAACTTTCTTCCTTTTAATTTCAGTCTCAAGTTATGTTGCATGCAACAAGCTAACAAAACGGCAAAATAAATAAAGATGCACATGAAATTTAACAAAAGGGGAAAATACTTATATAAGCCGTAGAAAAAAAAATCAAATTAAAATAGAAAATGAATTTAAATTCAAGTGAAATCATCATTAGTTGCTTGTACTTAAGCAGAAGAACTAAAATAAATATATGTACTAGTACTCATACTAAAGTGTTGGCAACAACACCAACTACAACTGCCATTAATGGTTAAGGAAGATTCTTGTCTAATGTTTATTTTCATTTTATTTTCAAGGATCCTTGAAAGTGTCAGCTCCCGTAATTTTTTAACACAAAATTAAGATGCAACCACAGGAATAATTTTAGCAAAAGTTCATGGCTTTTTCCAACGATTTTAACAACAACAACAACGAACAAAAACGGTAAGTTTATCTTTGTTTTTTATGGTTTTTCTTTTATTTTCGTAAACCTGACTAACAGACTGACTGACTTCCTTGTTTAACCTGCTGCTAAGAGGAAAAACATATTAACAGAATGATGAGGTGAGCAGTATAACTCCAAAAGATCACCAGCTTTTGATTCCTTATTATTGGTGTTGCCTGTTGTGTTGTGTGGTGTGGCATGGTTTGGAGTAAAGGTGTTGCTAGTGAAATGTTTATGCATATTTCCTTTTAAAAGTTTGACGGTGGCATTGCATGCCACATACAATCATGCAGCAGGTGGATTATTAAATCTTTTTAAAGTTTATATACAAATACATATATTTATATACATATAACTGACGTACATACATATATTTATTTATGCATGTGTATCAGCACATGTTTTAGATTTTTATCTAATGAAAATTAAACCCAAACTGTAAATATTGAAAAAGCATTAAAAAAGCAAAATATTATAAACTTTCGAACCTTTATGTACAAAGAGGGAGGTATCCTTGTGAAGAAGATCTGAAGAACCCTTCTACTATTTATACTATTGTTAACTACTTTGTACTTATCGTCACTGTGAAACTTCCTTTTTTCTGTTTCCCAAATTGCAAATAGACTATAGACTCGACAATAGATTAAAATATAGACCAGGACTATAGACCAGACTATAGGACTAGACTATAGACAAGACTATAGACTAGACTAGCTAGACTAGACTATAGACATAGGACTAGACTATAGACTAGGACTATAGACTAGACTATAGACTAGACTATAGACTAGACTATAGACTAGACTAATAGACTAAGACTAGATATAGACTAGACTATAGACTAGACTATAGACTAGACTATAGACTAGACTATAGACTAGACTATAGACTAGACTATAGACTAGACTATAGACTAGACTATAGACTAGTACTATAGACTAGACTATAGACTAGACTATAGACTAGACTATAGACTAGACTATAGACTATACTATAGACTAGACTATAGACTAGACTATAGACTAGACTATAGACTAGACTATAGACTAGACTATAGACTAGACTATAGACTAGACTATAGACTAGACTATAGACTAGACTATAGACTAGACTATAGACTAGACTATAGACTAGACTATAGACTAGACTATAGACTAGACTATAGACTAGACTATAGACTAGACTATAGACTAGACTAGACTATAGACTAGACTATAGACTAGACTATAGACTAGACTATAGACTAGACTATAGACTAGACTATAGACTAGACTATAGACTAGACTATAGACTAGACTATAGACTAGACTATAGACTAGACTATAGACTAGACTATAGACTAGACTATAGACTAGACTATAGACTAGACTATAGACTAGACTATAGACTAGACTATAGACTAGATTATATACTATACTATAAACTAGACTATAGACAAGACTATCGACTTGACTATAGACTAGACTGATGGCTAGACTATAGACCAGACTATAGGCTAGACTATAGACCTGACTATAGGCTAGTCTATAGTCTGGTCTATAGTCTAGTCTATAGTCTATTTTATAGTCTAGTTTATAGTCTGGTCTATAGTCTAGTCTATAGTCTAGTCTATAGTCTAGTCTATAGTCTAGTCTATAGTCTAGTCTATAGTCTAGTCTATAGTCTAGTCTATAGTCTAGTCTATAGTCTAGTCTATAGTCTAGTCTATAGTCCAGTCTATAGTCTAGTCTATAGTCTAGTCTATAGTCTAGTCTATAGTCTAGTCTATAGTCTAGTCTATAGTCTAGTCTATAGTCCAGTCTATCTAGTCTAGTCTAGTCTATATTCTAGTCTATATGTCTAGTCTATAGTCTAGTCTATAGTCTAGTCTATAGTCTAGTCTATAGTCTAGTCTATAGTCTAGTCTATAGTCTAGTCTATAGTCTAGTCTATAGTCTAGTCTATAGTCTAGTCTATAGTCTAGTCTATAGTCTAGTCTATAGTCTAGTCTATAGTCTATAGTCTAGTCTATAGTCTAGTCTATAGTCTAGTCTATAGTCTAGTCTATAGTCTAGTCTATAGTCTAGTCTATAGTCTAGTCTATAGTCTAGTCTATAGTCTAGTCTAGTCTATAGTCTAGTCTATAGTCTAGTCTATAGTCTAGTCTATAGTCTAGTCTATAGTCTAGTCTATAGTCTAGTCTATAGTCTAGTCTATAGTCTAGTCTATAGTCTAGTCTATAGTCTAGTCTATAGTCTAGTCTATAGTCTATCTATAGTCTAGTCTATAGTCTAGTCTATAGTCTAGTCTATAGTCTAGTCTATAGTCTAGTCTATAGTCTAGTCTATAGTCTAGTCTATAGTCTAGTCTATAGTCTAGTCTATAGTCTAGTCTATAGTCTAGTCTATAGTCTAGTCTATAGTCTAGTCTATAGTCTAGTCTATAGTCTAGTCTATAGTCTAGTCTATAGTCTAGTCTATAGTCTAGTCTAGTCTATAGTCTAGTCTATAGTCTAGTCTATAGTCTAGTCTATAGTCTAGTCTATAGTCTATCTATAGTCTAGTCTATAGTCTAGTCTATAGTCTAGTCTATGTCTAGTCTATAGTCTAGTCTATAGTCTAGTCTATAGTCTAGTCTATAGTCTAGTCTATAGTCTAGTCTATAGTCTAGTCTATAGTCTAGTCTATAGTCCTAGTCTATAGTCTAGTCTATAGTCTAGTCTATAGTCTAGTCTATAGTCTAGTCTATAGTCTAGTCTATAGTCTAGTCTATAGTCTAGTCTATAGTCTAGTCTATAGTCTAGTCTATAGTCTAGTCTATAGTCTAGTCTATAGTCTAGTCTATAGTCTAGTCTATAGGCTAGTCTATAGTCTAGTCTATAGTCTAGTCTATAGTCTAGTCTATAGTCTAGTCTATAGTCTAGTCTATAGTCTAGTCTATAGTCTAGTCTATAGTCTAGTCTATAGTCTAGTCTATAGTCTAGTCTAGTCTAGTCTATAGTCTAGTCTAGATCTAGTCTATAGTCTAGTCTATAGTCTAGTCTATAGTCTAGTCTATAGTCTAGTCTATAGTCTAGTCTATAGTCTAGTCTATAGTCTAGTCTATAATCTAGTCTATAGTCTAGTCTATAGTCTAGTCTATAGTCTAGTCTATAGTCTAGTCTATAGTCTAGTCTATAGTCTAGTCTATAGTCTAGTCTATAGTCTAGTCTATAGTCTAGTCTATAGTCTAGTCTATAGTCTAGTCTATAGTCTAGTCTATAGTCTAGTCTATAGTCTAGTCTATAGTCTAGTCTATAGTCTAGTCTATAGTCTAGTCTATAGTCTAGTCTATAGTCTAGTCTATAGTCTAGTCTATAGTCTAGTCTATAGTCTAGTCTTAGTCTAGTCTATAGTCTAGTCTATAGTCTAGTCTATAGTCTAGTCTATAGTCTAGTCTATAGTCTAGTCTATAGTCGAGTCTATAATCTAGTCTATATCTTGTCTATAGTCTATAAAGTATAGTATAGGTAAAGTAGTGGTAGGGGTTACCACGGTATTTTTCGATATCAAAAAGTACTGAAAAATGTATTAAAGTGCTGAATCTTTCATACTTGTATTGAAGTAGAGAAAACCGAAGGACATAACGTACCAACGACTAACTTAATGACAAATATACTTAAATCTATTCCTATTCTTATGTAAAAAATTATTTTATTATGTCCTTATTAAGTTCACTGTGAGCGCAGCAATTCCTATTCAGTCAGTAACTATGTATGTACTATAATGTCCAGTGTTTTTGTTCGCAACTTACTTTATCATTCAAAGTTTAAATAGCAAAAAATATATAAACATTAAAATTTAATTCCATAAGTTATTAGTTTCTTCTTTCCCTTGTTTTAGCAAATCTATTTATATCAATATATAACTATACAACTAAATGAAGGCTAGAAAAATATTAAGGAAGTTAAGGCTTAAAAGTGAATCTATTTATTTTCATTTTAAATCTTTTTTTCTTGTTCTGCACTACCACAATACAGCTACATTATAGTTAAGTGTAAAAAATAGAACTAAAATTGGTTCTATAAAATGATATTGCAATATTATTCTAAAGTTTGCAATCATTTTGCATGCACCAGCAACTATTTACAACAAACAACTAAAAATAAAAGTATACCATGGCATTCGTCGTCATCTCTACAATAAGTGGAGTCCACCAAGAAAGAAAAAGCGATTCCTTTCATGCAATACATAGCAGACAAAAGAAAGAAACAGGTGATGGAATTGAGTGCGTGCGTGTTCTTTGAACATTCAAATTATACAACACAACACTCTTACTGTAAAAATAACATTTTCAAGTGCATACTCATACTTAAACAAGTAAGTGTCTAAGTGTTGCAAGTAAATTTCGATTTCATAATGTTGCGCTTAGTACACATTGTCCGTCCGTCCGTCTGTCCATACGTTATATTTATTTGCTATTTTTGTTGTTGTTGCAGTCTGTGCTTTCACATTTGAATTTGAATACATTATATAAATGATCAAACAGCCTTCAATGCTCACGACGAACGAGGCTTTTGTTGACGTTATGCTAGAAAAGACGTCAGACTGACTCCTTGAAATTATAACTGTTCATAAATTAATTTAATGATTTCATATAATAAAACTATAATTTGCTGTTTATACTGTTGCCAATGAGAGAGTATAAGTTTTGATGGCAAAGTAGAAAAAATAAAATGAAAATTATTCTGATGAAAGTGCATGTTCATAAATATTCACATTAATGCAAATATTATATAAATAAAGTCATAAAAATGATAGAAAAAGGGAAATAATAGTAAATTTCTCTTACAAAAGAATGCAAGTTTTAAAGACTTCTATGGTTTGAAGAGGCGTTGGCTTAACAATGAAAATGTATGCTTTAACTTTCTTAGTTCAATATAATATTAGTCTGGGAAAAATCTATTAGGATTTAAAAGAGTTCAGTCCTTCTAGTCTAGATATCTACTTGTATGTATCGGAATCTAATCTAAGATATAGGATTCTATCGCTTTTGCCTTAAACCAGCTGAACCAGCTCATATTTACATCCGGAATGCTTTCCAAACGAAACCTTGACATTAATTTCTTTTGTAGAATACATATGTATTTTTACACCTAATATGGAGAGAGATTTTTTCTCTGAACGCTTGCTTCAATACGATTTTTAAAGAGACCCTTTGCAACGCGTTGTGGTATATTTTTATAATTATATAAATTCGAGAAACTCCGAGAAAATTCCAGAATTCAGATTGATTTTAAAAGTTTTTCCTAATTTACATTTCGTTGGTATGTGTTATTGTAGGTTCATTGAACGTAGAATCTAACGTATAGTATTAGACTTTATAGGAAAGTCTATAATTTAGAATATCAACACATATCAGATAACATGTACTCTTAAAATTATTTACCAAAATTTTCTCTAAGGATATCAATTGAATATTAATTTTCATGTCTTAAAATTAAACATTTTTATACCCTACACCACTATAGTGGGGAGGGTATTATGCTTTTGTGCTGATGTTTGTAACACCCAAAAATATTGGTTCCTAAAAGTATACCAATTGGCTCAGAATCACTTTCTGAGTCGATTAAGCTATGTCCGTCTATCCGTCCGTCCATCCTTCTGCCCGTCTATGTGTTCATGTAAAACTTGTGCGCACACTACAGATCGCAATTTTCAAGACAATTTGATGAAATTTGGCACATACTCTTCTTCTGAGCCAAGGACGAATTCTGTTGAAAATAGTTGAAATTGGGCCATTATTTCGCCTAGCCCCCATACAACCGTACCGCCCAAATAGGGCTTTTGAGCTTATGTTAAATGTTGTAGAATCTCTACAAAATTCTACAAATCTCAGTATCATATAAGTTTGAATGATACTGCCGATTTCCGTAATAATCGGCCCTCATTTGACCCTAGTCCCCATACAAAGTCCCCTTCAGAAAATGGCTTCAAAATGGAAATTCACTTTTCAACACAAGTATCGAATAGGAATTCTATTTGAAATAAATTTTTTGCATTGCTAAGGGAATTTATTGATTGAAATTATTACCAAGAATTTATTAAAGATACTTTAAATTATAATGAATGTAAATTGTATATTTGTTCTAATCAACATAAATGTTGAAATATTAAAGACACTCTATAATTAAGATTCAATTTACATTTTGTACACTCGAAAACAAAAAAAATAGACACATGTGGCATAAACAATTCCAACATACAAATAATGTGGCAAAATAAACATTAAACAAGGTAAATATGAAAAACAAAGTACAATCGTTAAATCTATTTTATTTGTTCATATAGCAACAAATAGACACTTACCTTCAACTATAATTAGTAGTAAATTCCCTTGTTGCATGTTCTTCCTGCTGAGGTTCTGATACTATGTAGCATCTGCAAGCCAAAACAGTCAGCTAGCTTACAACAGATGTAACTGAAACTCTGAAATTGTTCATTAGATAATCAAGGTTTATTATAGATCATTAGGAAAGAAAATTAGTAGATGATGACTGTTTAGTCTTGTTCGTATGGCAAAAACCCCATAAATACATATATATTTTAGTGATTTAAGTTACAAAATAAGTATCATGTTCATTTGATGCCAGCCCATAGTGTATTAAAATCTACAAGGTTTTAATTTGCTGAAATATTAGTTCACTCTATGAGGTAATTTTAATCCAATTATTTTATTAAGTACCAGTATTTATAATTGAAATTCATTTCTTTTCTCCCTTTTCGCCTTTTTTTAATTAAATCCGAAATTACTGAGAAGGAAATTGCTGTTTTATGTTTTTTGTGTATACAAGTGTTTCTTGTATCGTGTATTATTTATATTTACTGAGACTTAAAAGATACAAATGGATAAACCTCTGTATGCGTGTTTTGAATTGCATGCATATTTTTTTATTTAAATTATAAAAATTTTAAATACATTTTTCACTTTATGCTATATTCATAAAGCTAGGGTACGCTACATTTGGTTTTTAGTTTATAATCCCATTGTAGTTTGCTATCTAGTGTTGTATTCACATTTTGTGAGTTTAAAGCGATTAAAGAACTATAATCAATTTACTTCAAATGGTTCTCACTACCGAGCATTAACAAGTGACACAAGATCCATCATAAGCCCAACAACAATTTGTATTTAAACTCATGAAAACCAGACACGAGGCTGGAGGATGATGGCCTCTATTCACATACAGAAAGTTCAAAATGAAAGAAGTAAAGGCTGATATATCGGTAGTAATCTGGCTATAATATCACAGAATATTCAACATTTATCTTCAAACATGTATGTATAGCAAATAAAGATTTGTCCTGGAATGTCGTGCATCCCTATACAGTCCTACTAATATTGTAATGAGGACTCAATTGAACTTAATTGGCAACGACATTGTTGATGAACTGGCGAAAACAGGCCTTAGTTCCGTGTGTCCGCAAAGATGAAAACTTCGGGAAGATGGACTAATAAAAGTTCTTATAATCTAAGTAGAAGTTATGATGAAGATTAGATAGGACTTTTTAAAGGCCTTTCTTCTCAAACTAACTCGTTCTAACTTTACTCAACTCAACTTTTTCTCTCTCTATATCCTCAACTCTGTCTACATCTATAGTGAATTCAAGTATTACACTGCAACTCTACTTCAACTATCTATTCCCTGTTTTCCAATTGCAATCTGACGTCCTACCACCTTAAGGAAAATCCTGATACATCAACAAATAACAATTAAGTGATGCAAATGTCCAACACTAAGGACTCGTCGAGAAAGAATCTTAGGTGCTGCAACACTAGCCCCGAAGGATATATTCGACCTCTCAACTATTAAACCTGTTATTTTTATACGTGAATTAAACCTGTTATGGTGAACCCAAGGACTGCCCAAAAGATCCGAAACAGGGTAGCAGTGATTAGGGCTCTCTCTAATCTAAAACTAAATCTAAACCGTTAAGTGAAACTTCGGCGTAATAATGAAAGTCGAACCTCTATTCATTCACATAGTAGAGTGCATAGAAATATATGATGGATTTTCTTTTTAATAATAAAACTTTTCTTTTTAATAATAAAACTTATTTTTAACTAATATAAAAACATTTTGCTTTATTTTACTTATCTAAAAGAGATAAAATAAAAATGAGAATAGAAGAGAATAAAAATGAAAATTACTAACTTCCATTTTTTATGTTAAATAAAATATATGTACATATTTATGTACATTAGGTTAGCCCCGAAATGAAAGTTACTGATGTTCTAGCCGAGAATGAATATATAGTTTATTCTTATATACCATTTTTTTATCCAGACGTCAATTACAATTAAAGAAATAATCAAAACAATTAACATCAATAATTAAACCGAAATTGAAAATCAATTAATTTATTAATTGAATAAATTAAATATTTAATAAAATAAAACTTAAATTTTAGTTAATTTATTGATCAAATAAATTAAACACTTTGGTTAAAAAATTATTTAAAATCAATTAATTCGATGATTAAAATAACCATTAAAGCAACGAAATTCTACATAAAAAAGTTTGGTAGAAATAAAAATCTCTCCACGAAATTGATGTGGATCGGTCCATAATTGAAAAAAGAGCCGTATCTCCCAGTTTTGCCCAAAATTCATGCCCTTTTTTATGATGACCCAAAGATTTTGGGCCGTCGGTGTCAGTTTTGCAAAAAAGAGATCATTTTCTCAGGCTCATATCTTGCAAACCGTTTTTAATTTTGATTCGACGTATACTTAATATTTGTAATATCAAAAAATTATTAACACGTATACGTACAGGTGTGATTAATAAGTGCAGTGCATTTTCACAATGTAAACATTTTCACTTGATATTAAACAAGTAGGAAAGTATAGTCGGGCATGGCCGACTATATGATACCCTACACCATGAGTATATTCTATAATTGAAAAAAGAACCGTATCTACCAGTTTTGCCCAAAAGTCATGCCCTTTTTTATGATTCCCCAAAGATTTTGGGCCGTCGGTGTCAGTTTTGCAAAAAAGTGATAATTTTCTCAGGCTCATATCTTGCAAACCGTTTGGAATTTTGATTAGACGTATACTTAATATTTGTAATATCAACAAATTATTAACACGTATACGTACAGGTGTCATTAATAAATGCAGTGCAATTTCACGATGTACAAATTATCACTTGAAATTAAACATGTAGGAAAGTATAGTCGGGCATGGCCGACTATATGATACCCTACACCATGAGTATATTCTAAAAATTATTTATTTTTCATAAAGAAACGATGTATTTAAGCAATTTATTGATGAAAAACAACATTTTTTAACGAGGCTTTATATGGGAATTAGGCTCAAATATGGGTCGCTCCTCAACAAATTGGGAGGAAGGATGTGTTTTTATATAAAGGTTAGTTATGCTAAATTTCATCGCTATACTAAGGATTGTAAGTAGATTTTTGAACGTTTAAGTTATTTTTTAGAGGTGGGTTTTTATGGGGGGCTTGGGTCAAACGACGGCTGATCATTGTAATAATCGGCATGGTCATTTATGCCTATATAAAACTTAGTTGTGCCAATTAGGAGATAGAGTAGTATATTTGACGTAGTTATGAGTTAAAATCCCCAAATCGGAAGGTCAGGTTGTATGGGGGATAGGTCAAATAATGTACCGATTTCAACCATTTTCAATAGGTATCGTCCTTGTGCCGAAAAACACAAAATGTTATCAAAATATCTTGAAAATTGCGGCCTGTAGTTTGTGCACAAGTTTTACATGGACAACAGGCGGACGGACATATCTTAATCGACTCAGAAAGTGATTCTAAGTCAATCGGTATATTATAAGGAGGGTGTAAGACCAATATTTTTGTGCGTTACAAACATCAACACAAACGTATAATACCCACCACTATAGTGGTGTAGGGTATAAAAATGAAGATGAAGTTTTTTTGAAAAGAGGTAAAACTTTGTTTCAAAGAGTAAATAAAAATTCCAAACGGTTTACAAGATATGAATATCAGAATATGTTCACTTGTTGGCAAAAAAGACTCCAAGGCCCCAAATCTTTGTGAGCCCATAAGAAAATGCATGACATTTGGCAAAACGGGTCTTTTTTCTTCGGTCTTTTATCATATGGTAGTGTTCGTATATGGTTATACTTCCATTATGTCTTACACACACAGTTATTAAGACATAATTTGGGATAAATGTTGGTTAAATTTGATCCACTTTGTTTACAGTAAATAATAATATGTAAAATTTTAAAAAATTTAAAAGTTTTCTGAAAAAAAATTAAATTTTAAATATTTTTTAACTTTCACATACATATGTAATATAAAAATGTCATATTGATCCTTTGCGTAATATATAAAAATATTGGAAAAACCTTAAAAAAGGACCTTTTATTCATTTAACCCAGACCAAAAATATGGACCCCATTAGACACGGTATCTAAGAATGAACCAAGCTTCAATTTTCGGTAGGAACATCAGTACCTTAGATTTTCTTCATACAAATAGGGCCATTCTAATGTACATATATTTCCATTATGGTTAAAAATTGAAAAACAACAGAAATTTGTATAATTTTTATATGTATGTAGCTTTTAATATAATATGGGCTGTTTTTAGCTTTATGACAGATTGTTGTTGTATTTTAATTTAGATTCATTTAAGTTTTTTTTTATTATTTTATTAAGATTGTTGTGCAAGTTGTCTGTACACATTTAAAAGACCGCTAGAGCATGTAAAATAGAACTGACTGTTAACACTGAGAGAAATAAAATTTAAAAAATTTACAAATTTCCCAACAACTGACCCTCCAACTATACAAGAAAGTTTTTCATAATCGGCTCATTTGCATCAGTATCAAGCTTTGAAATAAATTTATTAAAGAATTGTTTAAAATTTCCTTAAGTGTACTCGAAAATAGCATTAGAAGGTTGAACAAAACTACCGCTTAACATTATGACAGTTGAATGGGTAAATTCAGTGAATTTAATTTTTGGTTCTATTTGTATTTTATTTTATTTTTTACATATAAAAGAAATATTTTCCATTTGACTCAAAAGCATGATCCTCAAAAAACAAAGATATGAAAAAAAGTATTGCATACAAGCAGTTTTGTTGAGATGCATTTAAATGTATGATTGTTTAATACTTCCTTTAAGAGATACCGCCGAATGTTTAATCGTACAATGGGTTTATTTTTAAACAAATTTAATCTAAGTAGCGAATGTAGGAAACAGTTGTAGGAATCAGTAAAAGATGTAAAAGAGATCTACTGGAGTGAACAAGTTCTTTGTAATGACACAACCTTTTTGAAATTTAAATATCGACAGCCCATAGTGTTCTATATTTAAAAAAGTTGATGTGTGCTGTAATGGTGGACGCATGTATGACTGTTTGTTATTTGGAATGAACGTTAGAATAACGAAAAAACGCATCTTATTTTAGTTCAGCATGTTTTTATAGATTTTTTTGGTGGTAGCATCAACCTGTTACTGTTGCCGCCGTCATAGCCATCGTCAGCATCATCATCATCAGAATCATCTTTCCAGTCGTCGTCTGCTCTTTTTTTTTGTTTTGCTGTTATGTTTTCGTATTTGAAGTATGAAAAGTAGGAAATAATTTATTTTGTGTTATGTAGATGAAATGTTAGAGATTTTGTTTAATCTCATGCTGGGCATAACTCGGTTCTGTTTGGGTTACTTCTTCTACTTTACAACTACAAGTCTAAACAAATACTTAGGCATAGTTTAAGTAGAAGAGTTTGATTTTGTTACTGTCTAATTAGATTTTTATTAAAATTGTAGAGAAATGTAGAATTTTTTTGCTATCAAAATAATTTTCTTTTCATTTAATTCGAAGTATGAGAATAAGGAAAATCGAATGTTCTTTCTATATCAGGAATGTATTTGCATTCAAATTGTATACACATACATCAATCAATTGCATTGCTGGACTTAGGTTAGGTTGATAGGAGGATGTATACTACATAAAATCCGAAGAAATACGCCTAGGTCACTATCGGGCTTGTTGTGCGCTCCTTTTCATGAAAAAGGAATGTTATTTCCGGAATTATATCACTTCCAAGATGCTTGAATTTAACTTTGATGAATGCCTGACAGTGTCAAAGAAAGTGCTCTAGAGTTTCACTATCCTCTCCAGATGCTTTCATTCGTCTGAATCTGCACGTCCAATTTTGTGTAAATGTGCTCGTCATCCTGTGTGTCCACTCAGAATACGTATCATCACAGAAACCTCGGACTTGCTAATTTTGAGGAGATTTCTCTTCTTGCTCTCATCAGGGTCACGCCATAGGATCTTTGTGTTGCTACCCACCGTTTCATTATTCCAAGATGCCTTATGGGATTCTCTCACACATATTTTTAATTTAGCTTTTGTTGCGTCGACGGGGTTTGTGTTTGTCAGCCTTCTCTTTAAAGCTATTACATTCGCCCTTTCATTGCCGACTACTCCCGAGTGGTCTGGTACCCATATGATGCAAACCTTACCTTTGGAAGAATATTCTGTTAAAACTTTCTTACAATCCAATACGGTCTTAGATTTAATTCTATCAACTGATATCGCCCTAATTGTCTTCTGGCTGTCGATATATATATTAAGCCCTGGGGCGCCATACATTCTAATCCAATTTACACATTCCGTTATTGCTCGGACTTCTGCCTGGAAGCTATGATTGTGTTATGATTAGTCTAGGTCTTTAATATAGAACCCCAGGCACACTTTGCATTCCAACTGGTATTTGCTCTAATGTTCCGCTTAACCAAGACATTGTACACAGAAAAAACTAAAAATATGTTTCAATTATCAAAATAATTGTATCAAGCAAGTTTTGCACCTATCACCAAAATGATAATATCAATTATCAAATTTGTAAAAAAATTAAAAAATACTTTTTTTTCCAAATAACGAATTAATCAGAACAATTAATATCAATAATTGAGACAAAATTTAAAATTGATTAATTCATTAATTGTATAAATTAAATATTTAATAAAAATAAAATCTAATTTTTATTAATTTATTAATCAAATGAATTAGTTTGTTTGGTAGAAAATGTATTAAAAACCAATTAAGTTGTTGTTTAAGTTTAATTTCCGGTCAAGGATTGCACCTAAGAATTTAACTTTGTCTGTCACTGGTAAAGGAGAAAGGAGTTCTCAGTATAAGTACGTAAAAATGTTTGTCTTTCTCAGCTTATCTACACAAGTTATTGGGATCCTTTTCCTTTAAAAGTATTACGACATCGCCTGTATAGCAGACAGGTCTAAGTCCTTTATCAGTTAGGGTTCCTAGAAGTCTATTAATAGTTGTAACCCAGAGTAAGGGAGACAAAATGCCACCCTGTTATATACCGCGAAATACGTATTTCCTGATAGTTATATCGTACATCTGGCAGCTTATCCATCTATTCCTTAGCATGCAGTTGATCCAGTTACGAAGCACCCGGTTAACATAAAACTGGTCTAGGGATGTTGGACTTCATATCAAAAATTTTATTAAATAAACTTATTTATGTCGAATTTCATCGCTATAATCGTAATGTTAAAACATATTGCCCGTTAAAGCTGTTTTTCGGGGGTCCACTTATGTGGGAGCTATCCGAAAACGTGGACTGATATTGCCCATTTTCAATACCAAACAAACCTTATCTACAGAGAACATTTCTGGAAAATTTCAACCCTCTAGCTCATTCCGTTCAGACTCTATCGTGCTTTCAACAGACAGACAGATGGACGGACATGGCTAGATCGTCTTAGCATTTAATAAGGACCCAGAATATATATACTTTTATGGGTCTATGATCAATATTTCGATGTGTTACAAACGGAATGACAAAATCAATATACCCCCCATCTTTTTTGATGGTGGGTATAAAAACTTAAAATTCGATTTTTTGAGCGAAAAAATACTTGGAAACTAGAACCCCTAGATCAAAATCTATGCGGAAATGTGATCGTTCCAAAAATAGATTTTTGGAGTAAAAACCTTTAAAGTCCCTTTTGCTGATAAGTAGTTGCATTAGAGCAAGGGCAGTGAAAATTTGTTCTGTCTTTTATTCATAGGAAACTAAGCCACAACTATCTAATACAATCCTGTGAACACTTTTACTTCCAAAAAATCTATATTTTTTGTAACAACTAATTGCATTGTAGTTGTTTTATAAAATATGCCAATCTATCACTAATATTCCCACTGATATTTCCTAATTAAACAAACATGTTTTCAATTTGAAATAGTTAAAATAATAAGAAAACGACATTTGGCTGTGGGCAATGAAATATTTTCCCAGCCATGTAAACAAATAACAAGTTTCTATAATAAGATGAGACAATATTTAGTTTGTTTCTGGAAGAATGTTCTTCTTTCAAACATTTTCCTAACATATGAAATTTATAGTTGAGTTTCTAAGAATATCTATAGAATTTATTTTGCAATATATTTTATCTTAACAGCTGTTTAGTAAAACCATGGATGTAGTAGAAAGCCAAACCAAAAGCTTCTGTTAATCCTAAACTTCCTCAGTTTGGCGGAAACTTAGAATTTTCCACGTCAATGATTTATAATTCATATAAATCTTGGCTGCTTTATAGCATGAAAAGCTAAAAAAAAGTCTTCTTCCTAACAAAAATAAATATTTCCTTGATTTTAATCAACAGGTGCCAAGCGCCAGCGTTAGGAACATCTATAAGAAATTAAAGACACACACTAAACATACTATTAATTATAAAGGTATTCTTTTGGAATTCATTATGGCACCAACGTAGGTAAATAGTAATAGAAAATAAAAGCAAAGACATTGCACTGCAACCGGTCTTTTAATAAATTTTTCCTTTAATAGTTTTGCATTTATGTCACAAACCAAATACACACACACACACAAACAAGCAAATAAATACCACAAACTTCCCAGGCCCTAAAAGACTATAAATAATATCAGTTTAGCGGTTGCTTGAAAAAGCCTAAAGAACATGCTCTAGATTAATGCAGCAAGTTGCAGCAACAAGTAGCAGTAGTTTCTGTAGTATATTGTACTTGTGTACTGTTTTCTT
The DNA here is from genome assembly GCF_015586225.1 of Lucilia sericata. Taxonomy (NCBI): domain Eukaryota; kingdom Metazoa; phylum Arthropoda; class Insecta; order Diptera; family Calliphoridae; genus Lucilia; species Lucilia sericata. The sequence goes on along the minus strand of NW_023994186.1, from coordinate 359,265 downwards.
TGAAATCATGTCAAAAGTTAATTAATTTTCCCTCTTATTTTCTAAAGTAAAACTCCTCCTAAATAAATGAGTGCTGTATGTATTGCAGCTATGGCGAAAATAGAAAACAAGACTACATCATACATCAACAGGTTTGACATTTCCTCCCCCCTTCTCTCCACCTCCTAAGTCAATGTTATTTCCGACTTAAGGCTGACATTTATAGCAGACTGCAGCAATATATGAGATTTTTTATTAAATAACACGAATAATATTATGAACAAGTAGAAAATTAAAGTCGGTCCTGACTGATCGAGACTTTTTATAAAAAATGTGAAAATTTTAAAATTTAAATGAAATGATACAAATATAGACTTTTCTATTGAAAATCGAGAAATATTTGGAACCAGTATTTCCCAAAAAACTGGAGCAGATAATCGATGAGTGGACTTCATAGACATACTTACATACATATATTGCAGAAACCCGATCGTTTTAAAAATTGTACATACCGGAGGTGTCCGTCCAAATTCAAAAATTAAACTCGGCAACACTTAGCTTTTACATGTGAAACTTCTATCAAATCACACTAACCATTTATTTGCAAACGTTAGATAGTTAGTTAGTTAGTTAGTTATTTAGTTAGTTAGTTAGTTAGTTAGTAGTAGTTAGTTAGTTAGTTAGTTAGTTAGTTAGTTAGTTAGTTAGTTAGTTAGTTAGTAGTTAGTTAGTTAGTTAGTAGTTAGTTAGTAGTAGTTAGTTAGTTAGTTAGTTAGTTAGTTAGTTAGTAGTTAGTTAGTTAGTTAGTTAGTTAGTTAGTTAGTTAGTTAGTTAGTTAGTTAGTTAGTTAGTTAGTTAGTTAGTTAGTTAGTTAGTTAGTTAGTTAGTTAGTTAGTTAGTTAGTTAGTTAGTTAGTTAGTTAGTTAGTTAGTAGTTAGTTAGTTAGTAGTTAGTTAGTTAGTTAGTTAGTTAGTTAGTTAGTTAGTTAGTTAGTTAGTTAGTTAGTTAGTTAGTTAGTTAGTTAGTTAGTTAGTTAGTTAGTTAGTTAGTTAGTTAGTTAGTTAGTTAGTTAGTTAGTTAGTTAGTTAGTTAGTTAGTTAGTTAGTTAGTTAGTTAGTTAGTTAGTTAGTTAGTTAGTTAGTTAGTTAGTTAGTTAGTTAGTTAGTTAGTTAGTTAGTTAGTTAGTTAGTTAGTTAGTAGTTAGTTAGTTAGTTAGTTAGTTAGTTAGTTAGTTAGTTAGTTAGTAGTTAGTTAGTTAGTTAGTTAGTTAGTAGTTAGTTAGTTAGTTAGTTAGTTAGTTAGTTAGTTAGTTAGTTAGTTAGTTAGTTAGTTAGTTAGTTAGTTAGTTAGTTAGTTAGTTAGTTAGTTAGTTAGTTAGTTAGTTAGTTAGTTAGTTAGTTAGTTAGTTAGTTAGTTAGTTAGTTAGTTAGTTAGTTAGTTAGTAGTTAGTTAGTTAGTTAGTTAGTTAGTTAGTTAGTTAGTTAGTTAGTTAGTTAGTTAGTTAGTTAGTTAGTTAGTTAGTTAGTTAGTTAGTTAGTTAGTTAGTTAGTTAGTAGTTAGTTAGTTAGTTAGTTAGTTAGTTAGTTAGTTAGTTAGTTAGTTAGTTAGTTAGTTAGTTAGTTAGTTAGTTAGTTAGTTAGTTAGTTAGTTAGTTAGTTAGTTAGTTAGTTAGTTAGTTAGTTAGTTAGTTAGTTAGTTAGTTAGTAGTTAGTTAGTTAGTTAGTTAGTTAGTTAGTTAGTTAGTTAGTTAGTTAGTTAGTTAGTTAGTTAGTTAGTTAGTTAGTTAGTAGTTAGTTAGTTAGTTAGTTAGTTAGTTAGTTAGTTAGTTAGTTAGTTAGTTAGTTAGTTAGTTAGTTAGTTAGTTAGTTAGTTAGTTAGTTAGTTAGTTAGTTAGTTAGTTAGTTAGTTAGTTAGTTAGTTAGTTAGTTAGTTAGTTAGTTAGTTAGTTAGTTAGTTAGTTAGTTAGTTAGTTAGTTAGTTAGTTAGTTAGTTAGTCAGTCAGTCAGTCAGTTAGTCTGTTAGTCAGTTTGAGATGAAGATGTATATACAGCAAATCCGAAGAAATATACCTAGGCCTCTATCGGGCCTGTTGTTCGCTCCTTATCCAGTGCTTTAGGTGGGAATCGAACCCACCACCTCCGGTCCACCAGACTAAACAAATTTTCCAATGCCCATTATGACGCTTTTAAGAATTGCCACAACGTCCATGGACACTATGTCACTATTTCCTGTGTCATAACGTCCATGGGCATTAGGTCACTGGACATTATGACACGCCACACAGAATTGGATGGTAACAAAGACAACATGGGTCTTAGCTGATATCTCAACCAATTAAGTTATGAATGAAAAATTCTGAGGTTGATCCCACTGTTCATTTTCCGCTTAGACTGAATATGTTTTCAGGTCCACTAAATTATGAATACGAATAGGATCCTAACATCGACAGCTTCGGCATTAATGTTTTTAAAAAAATATGTAGAAACTATTAAGTTAAGAAAGAGTTGGAAGATGTTTGTAAAACTCTACTGTGTTAATTCCACCTAAAACCACTGTCTCTAACGACAGACATTTTAACTGTATTACACTTGCACATGTTTGCGCTATTACTTGTCTTGTTTTTCCTTTCAAAGTGCGACACTAAAGTATTTTAATGCAGCTGTATGTGTAGCATGAAAATTTCTATTACCTCAAGTAAAATATTTTATATGCCTTGCAAGTGCTTTCTTCAAAAGGAAGCACTTGCACCAGCACTATTAACCCGTAAACCGGTTGAAAAATACGCAAAAGAAATATATTATTTTTTTCGTTTATTGATAGAATTATGACCAAAATTTGCTAAAGGGCAATTTACTTAAGTCGAGTTTTCCAATATATTTCCTAAAGTATATTTTGGAAAAAAATGTTACTATTGAAATGATTTATGAGAAGTGGTCAAATTACTATTAGGAATAATTTATAATTTATTTAGCTTAAGAGCATGTTTTATTTGAAATCTATTATTAGAATAGAACGCTGTTAAAAGATTGGATTTTTGTTGAAATAGTAGGAACGTTTGTAATGATTAAGACATTGAATATTTAAAATATATATTTAACAAGTTGGTTGAATACCGGGATTGCTCACAATTTACCGATTTCACTTGTCTGTTGGACAAATATGTATGGCATAGTTCAGTTTAGTTCAGCTCTAGTTCAGTTCTAGTTCTAGTTCAGTTGTAGTTCAGTTCTATTCAGTTCTAGTTAGTTCTAGTTTAGTTCTAGTTCATTACTAGTTCAGTTCTAGTTCAGTTCTAGTTCAGATCTAGTTCAGTTCTAGTTCAGTTCTAGTTCAGTTCTAGTTCAGTTCTAGTTTCAGTTCTAGTTCAGTTCTAGTTCAGTTCTAGTTCAGTTCTAGTTCAGTTCTAGTCAGTTCTAGTTCAGTTCTAGTTCAGTTCTAGTTCAGTTCTAGTCTAGTTCAGTTCTAGTTCAGTTCTAGTTCAGTTCTAGTTCAGTTCTAGTTCAGTTCTAGTTCAGTTCTAGTTCAGTTTAGTTCAGTTCTAGTTCAGTTCTAGTTCAGTCTAGTTCAGTTCTAGTTCAGTTCTAGTTCAGTTCTAGTTCAGTTCTAGTTCAGTTCTAGTTCTAGTTCTAGTTTCAGTTCTAGTTCAGTTCTAGTTCAGTTCTAGTTCAGTTCTAGTTCAGTTCTAGTTCAGTTCTAGTTCGTTCTAGTTCAGTTCTAGTCAGTTCTAGTTCAGTTCTAGTTCAGTTCTAGTTCAGTTCTAGTTCAGTTCTAGTTCAGTCTAGTTCAGTTCTAGTTCTAGTTCAGTTGTAGTTCAGTTCTATTTCAGTTCTAGTTTAGTTCTAGTTAGTTCTAGTTCATACTAGTTCAGTTCTAGTTCAGTTCTAGTTCAGTTTCTAGTTCAGTTCTAGTTCAGTTCTAGTTCAGTTCTAGTTCAGTTCTAGTTTTCTAGTTCAGCTCTAGTTCAGTTCTAGTTCAGTTCTAGTTCAGTTCTAGTTCAGTTCTAGTTCAGTTCTAGTTCAGTTCTAGTTCAGTTCTAGTTCAGTTCTATTCAGTTCTAGTTCAGTTCTAGTTCAGTTCTAGTTCAGTTCTAGTTCAGTTCGATTCAGTTCGAGTTCAGTTCTAGTTCAGCAGTTCTAGTTCAGTTCTAGTTCAGTCAGTTCGAGTTCAGTTCGAGTTCAGTTCGAGTTCAGTTCTAGTTCAGTTCTAGTTCAGTTCTAGTTCAGTTCTAGTTCAGTTCTAGTTCAGTTCTAGTTCAGTTCTAGTTCAGTTCTAGTTCAGTTCTAGTTCAGTTCTAGTTCAGTTTCTAGTTCAGTTTCTAGTTCAGTTCTAGTTCAGTTCTAGTTCAGTTCTAGTTCAGTTCTAGTTCAGTTCTAGTTCAGTTCTAGTTCTAGTTCAGTTCTAGTTCAGTTCTAGTTCAGTTCTAGTTCAGTTCTAGTTCAGTTCTAGTTCAGTTCTAGTTCTTCTAGTTCAGTTCTTTCAGTTCTAGTTCAGTTCTAGTTCGTTCTAGTTCAGTTCTAGTTCAGTTCTAGTTCAGTTCTAGTTCAGTTCTAGTTTCAGTTCTAGTTCAGTTCTAGTTCAGTTCTAGTTCAGTTCTAGTTCAGTTCTAGTCAGTTCTAGTTCAGTTCTAGTTCAGTTCTAGTTCAGTTCTAGTTCAGTTCTAGTTCAGTTCTAGTTCAGTTCTAGTTCAGTTCAGTTCAGTTCTAGTTCAGTTCTAGTTCAGTTCTAGTTCAGTTCTAGTTCAGTTCTAGTTCAGTTCTAGTTCAGTTCTAGTTCAGTTCTAGTTCAGTTTCTAGTTCAGTTCTAGTTCAGTTCTAGTTCAGTTCTAGTTCAGTTCTAGTTCAGTTCTAGTTCAGTTCTAGTTCAGTTCTAGTTCAGTTCTAGTTCAGTTCTAGTTCAGTTCGAGTTCAGTTCGAGTTCAGTTCTAGTTCAGTTCTAGTTCAGTTCTGTTCAGTTCGAGTTCAGTTCGACTTCAGTTCGAGTTCAGTTCTAGTTCAGTTCTAGTTCAGTTCTAGTTCAGTTCTAGTTCAGTTCTAGTTCAGTTCTAGTTCAGTTCTAGTTCAGTTCTAGTTCAGTTCTAGTTCAGTTCTAGTTCAGTTCTAGTTCAGTTCTAGTTCAGTTCTAGTTCAGTTCTAGTTCAGTTCTAGTTCAGTTCTAGTTCTTCTAGTTCAGTTTCAGTCTTTCAGTTCTAGTTCAGTTCTAGTTCAGTTCTAGTTCAGTTCTAGTTCAGTTCTAGTTCAGTTCTAGTTCAGTTCTAGTTCAGTTCTAGTTCAGTTCTAGTTCAGTTCTAGTTCCGTTCTAGTTCAGTTCTAGTTCAGTTCTAGTTCAGTTCTAGTTCAGTTCTAGTTCAGTTCTAGTTCAGTTCTAGTTCAGTTCTAGTTCAGTTCTAGTTCAGTTCTAGTTCAGTTCAAGTTCAGTTCTAGTTCAGTTCTAGTTCAGTTCTAGTTCAGTTCTAGTTCAGTTCTAGTTCAGTTTCTAGTCAGTTCTAGTTCAGTTCTAGTTCAGTTCTAGTTCAATTCTAGTTCAGTTCTAGTTCAGTTCTAGTTCAGTTCTAGTTCAGTTCTAGTTCAGTTCTAGTTCAGTTCTAGTTCAGTTCTAGTTCAGTTCTAGTTCAGTTCTAGTTCAGTTCTAGTTCAGTTCTAGTTCAGTTCTAGTTCAGTTCTAGTTCAGTTCTAGTTCAGTTCTAGTTCAGTTCTAGTCAGTTCTAGTTCAGTTCTAGTTCAGTTCTAGTTCAGTTCTAGTTCAGTTCTAGTTCAGTTCTAGTTCAGTTCTAGTTCAGTTCTAGTTCAGTTCTAGTTCAGTTCTAGTTCAGTTCTAGTTCAGTTCTAGTTCAGTTCTAGTTCAGTTCTAGTTCAGTTCTAGTTCAGTTCTAGTTCAGTTCTAGTTCAGTTCTAGTTCAGTTCTAGTTCAGTTCTAGTTCAGTTCTAGTTCAGTTCTAGTTCAGTTCTAGTTCAGTTCTAGTTCAGTTCTAGTTCAGTTCTAGTTCAGTTCTAGTTCAGTTCTAGTTCAGTTCTAGTTCAGTTCTAGTTCAGTTCTAGTTCAGTTCTAGTTCAGTTCTAGTTCAGTTCTAGTTCAGTTCTAGTTCAGTTCTAGTTCAGTTCTAGTTCAGTTCTAGTCAGTTCTAGTTCAGTTCTAGTTCAGTTCTAGTTTCAGTTATAGTTCAGTTCTAGTTCGTTCAGTTCTAGTTCAGTTCTAGTTCAGTTCTAGTTCAGTTCTAGTTCAGTTCTAGTTCAGCTAGTCAGTTCTAGTTCAGTTCTAGTTCAGGTTCTAGTTCAGTTCTAGTTCAGTTCTAGTTCAGTTCTAGAGTTCAGTTCTAGTTCAGTTCTAGTTCAGTTCTAGTTCAGTTCTATAGTTCTAGTTCTAGTTAGTTATAGTTCAGTTCTAGTTCAGTTCTAGTTCGTTCTCGTTTCATTCTATGTTCAGTTCTAGTTCAGTTCAAGTTCGGTTCTAGTTCAGTACTATTTCAGTTCTAGTTCAATTTTAGTTTCAAAGATGTCAAAAATGTCTTTTAAAATTGTATCCCTTAATCTATTTAGGTTTTCACTATTATGAAAAAATAAAGGCATTTTTTACATCTTTGATCCTGACAGAATAAAATAAAAATAACACAAAACATTTTACAACCTCTCTTGTTCGCTTGACATCAAATTTGGCAAATATTTTAAAACATTTTTTGAAAATGCACTTTTTAAAACTCTGAACTCCTTTAAAACGACACAGGATCACGAAATGAAAAACTATATTAAATTTATAGTTTCAGACGTATATCATCCGGTTCGTGTCTAATTTTGAGTGTCTGACGGTGTTATATGCAATCTTTTTAAAATAAGTATTATTGGTTTACAAGCCATAAGACAGAGTCTCTGATCATAACCCTGTCATTAGGTTAAGGTCATTACAGTAAATTATAAATTGAATGTTTTTTATTTCCAATGTAAATCTAGATGGAATGCAAAAGTTATGAATTATTTAATTTTTTTCAAGGCAAACATGCGCACGCACACTTGTAAAATAATTTACAAGTAGGGCGCAAGTGTGTAACATTATGCATTCAAACACGCTTAGTTTTTATTAAAAGAATATAACAATAGTTCACTGATGTACATCTAACATTTTTTTCATTTTACTACAAGGTGAACATATGGTAAGAAGCAAACATTTGTTGCCACAAAAACTAAGTTTTCGTAAAAAAACTAGAAAGAAAAAATTAAGAACAACAACTGCTAAGAAAAGTTCTTTAGGAAGTTGGTTAAAGAAAATGTTTTACGTTGGCTTAGTTTGTGATTCCGTAGCATATATGGAACATACCGCCACATAACAAAACGAGGCAACCAACTATGCCAAATGTACGTATGTGTAGATGGTTATTAGCGGCGTCTTGTAACACTTTGTCTACCAAGAGGAGCTGGTATGTTTGTGTGTTTAAATTTAGATTAAATAAAGCATAAATACACACAATGTAGCTTAAACTTTAAAAACTTTGTAACCATATTTTTCTTGTAGTTAAAATCGTTGTTGTTGGAGTTTAGGATATAAATACAAATGTCCAGCTTATAGCTACGTACACACAAACTGACCGCTTATAACTCAAACAACCAGCCTGATAGCAAGTCATCTAACAAACCAACCTGTGTCAGCGCAACTGGCAACATGTAGCAACATTAGAAATCATCATGTTGTTGAACATGCTTTTATTTTTCCTTTTCTTCTTGTTGCATCTTTCTACCACTGATGCACTCATGGCTAGTAACACCTATACCTCGATTTACTCAAGTTCCACTTGTCAGGATTAATAGAAAACAAATAATAATACATAAGTAGATCCAAAAAGTTTTAAAGAAAACAATTTAGTTAAAAAGTTGATATTTTTGTTGTTATAGATGTATGTTGTTTGGTTTTTTATTTGTTTGCGTTAGTTGAGTTATAGTTGTATTCTACTACATTTTTTAAAAATAAACAATTGGCAAAACAAAAAATATAGAAAGAACAGTTAGAAATTCATGTTTGTCAACATTTTCCAAATGCCTAGATTTTTCATTCTTTTCCATTAAATGCTCTCACTTCTTTCTTTTAGTTGTCCGTGTGTATGTGAATGCGTGAATGTTCTGAAATAAATCCTGATTTTTTTCCATTTTGTGGTTGTTTTTTTTTACTTATAAATAAATAGTTTTTTTAATTTGATATTTTTTTTTGTTTAAATTTAGAAACAACAACATGATTAAACAAATATGGATAATGCACCAAATTGTTGCAAACATTACAACAACATTGTAAGTTTTGTTTTAGCAAGAAAAAAAGTAATGCTAAAATTTATTATATTCATGTTTAATCTTAAACAAGGCATTTTTTGGTTTTTAGCAATAAATAATGTTAAATTGTAAATTCGAAATGAATGGATTCGTTTTGTATATTGATGGGGAAACTACTACATATAACTTTGAAAGATGTTAATTGACTGAAAATGTCGTTAGTGAATTTTAAAATCTGTTTAATATTTCTTACATTGAAGCTTTTACTGACGTTTAAGGACAATGTTGCATATTCAGCTCTAGTTCAGTCCTAGTTCAGTTCTAATTCAGTTCTAGTTCAGTTCTAGTTCAGTTCTAGTCAGTTCTAGTTCAGTTCTAGTTCAGTTCTAGTTCAGTTCTAGTTCAGTTCTAGTTCAGTTCTAGTTCAGTTCTAGTTCAGTTCTAGTTCAGTTCTAGTTCAGTTCTAGTTCAGTTCTAGTTCAGTTCTAGTTCAGTTCTAGTTCAGTTCTAGTTCAGTTCTAGTTCAGTTCTAGTTCAGTTCTAGTTCAGTTCTAGTTCAGTTCTAGTTCAGTTCTAGTTCAGTTCTAGTTCAGTTCTAGTTCAGTTTTAGTTCAGTTCTAGTGCAGTTCTAGTTCAATTCTAGTTCAGTTCTAGTTCAGTTCTAGTTCAGTTCTAGTTCAGTTCTAGTTCAGTTCTAGTTCAGTTCTAGTTCAGTTCTAGTTCAGTTCTAGTTCAGTTCTAGTTCAGTTCTAGTTCAGTTCTAGTTCAGTTCTAGTTCAGTTCTAGTTCAGTTCTAGTTCAGTTCTAGTTCAGTTCTAGTTCAGTTCTAGTTCAGTTCTAGTTCAGTTCTAGTTCAGTTCTAGTTCAGTTCTAGTTCAGTTCTAGTTCAGTTCTAGTTCAGTTCTAGTTCAGTTCTAGTTCAGTTCTAGTTCAGTTCTAGTTCAGTTCTAGTTCATTTCTAGTTCATTTCTAGTTCAGTTCTAGTTCAGTTCTAGTTCAGTTCTAGTTCAGTTCTAGTTCAGTTCTAGTTCTAGTTCAGTTCTAGTTCAGTTCTAGTTCAGTTCTAGTTCAGTTTTAGTTCAGTTCTAGTTCAGTTCTAGTTCAGTTCTAGTTCAGTTCTAGTTCAGTTCTAGTTCAGTTCTAGTTCAGTTCTAGTTCAGTTCTAGTTCAGTTCTAGTTCAGTTCTAGTTCAGTTCTAGTTCAGTTCTAGTTCAGTTCTAGTTCAGTTCTAGTTCAGTTCTAGTTCAGTTCTAGTTCAGTTCTAGTTCAGTTCTAGTTCAGTTCTAGTTCAGTTCTAGTTCAGTTCTAGTTCAGTTCTAGTTCAGTTCTAGTTCAGTTCTAGTTCAGTTTTAGTTCAGTTCTAGTGCAGTTCTAGTTCAATTCTAGTTCAGTTCTAGTTCAGTTCTAGTTCAGTTCTAGTTCAGTTCTAGTTCAGTTCTAGTTCAGTTCTAGTTCAGTTCTAGTTCAGTTCTAGTTCAGTTCTAGTTCAGTTCTAGTTCAGTTCTAGTTCAGTTCTAGTTCAGTTCTAGTTCAGTTCTAGTTCAGTTCTAGTTCAGTTCTAGTTCAGTTCTAGTTCAGTTCTAGTTCAGTTCTAGTTCAGTTCTAGTTCAGTTCTAGTTCAGTTCTAGTTCAGTTCTAGTTCAGTTCTAGTTCAGTTCTAGTTCAGTTCTAGTTCAGTTCTAGTTCAGTTCTAGTTCATTTCTAGTTCATTTCTAGTTCAGTTCTAGTTCAGTTCTAGTTCAGTTCTAGTTCAGTTCTAGTTCAGTTCTAGTTCTAGTTCAGTTCTAGTTCAGTTCTAGTTCAGTTCTAGTTCAGTTTTAGTTCAGTTCTAGTTCAGTTCTAGTTCAGTTCTAGTTCAGTTCTAGTTCAGTTCTAGTTCAGTTCTAGTTCAGTTCTAGTTCAGTTCTAGTTCAGTTCTAGTTCAGTTCTAGTTCAGTTCTAGTTCAGTTCTAGTTCAGTTCTAGTTCAGTTCTAGTTCAGTTCTAGTTCAGTTCTAGTTCAGTTCTAGTTCAGTTCTAGTTCAGTTCTAGTTAAGTTCTAGTTCAGTTCTAGTTCAGTTCTAGTTCAGTTCTAGTTCAGTTCTAGTTCAGTTCAAGTTCAGTTCTAGTTCAGTTCTAGTTCAGTTCTAGTTCAGTTCTAGTTCAGTTCTAGTTCAGTTCTAGTTCAGTTCTAGTTCAGTTCTAGTTCAGTTCTAGTTCAGTTCTAGTTCAGTTCTAGTTCAGTTCTAGTTCAGTTCTAGTTCAGTTCTAGTTCAGTTCTAGTTCAGTTCTAGTTCAGTTCTAGTTCAGTTCTAGTTCAGTTCTAGTTCTAGTTCAGTTCTAGTTCTAGTTCAGTTCTAGTTCTAGTTCAGTTCTAGTTCAGTTCAGTTCTAGTTCAGTTCTAGTTCAGTTCTAGTTCAGTTCTAGTTCAGTTCTAGTTCAGTTCTAGTTCAGTTCTAGTTCAGTTCTAGTTCTAGTTCAGTTCTAGTTCTAGTTCAGTTCTAGTTCAGTTCAGTTCTAGTTCAGTTCTAGCTCAGTTCTAGTTCAGTTCTAGTTCAGTTCTAGTTCAGTTCTAGTTCAGTTCTAGTTCAGTTCTAGTTCAGTTCTAGTTCAGTTCTAGTTCAGTTCTAGTTCAGTTCTAGTTCAGTTCTAGTTCAGTTCTAGTTCAGTTCTAGTTCAGTTCTAGTTCAGTTCTAGTTCAGTTCTAGTTCAGTTCTAGTTCAGTTCTAGTTCAGTTCTAGTTCAGTTCTAGTTTCTTCTAGTTCATTTCTAGTTCAGTTCTAGTTCAGTTCTAGTGCAGTTCTAGTTCAGTTCAGTTCTAGTTCTAGTTCAGTTCTAGTTCAGTTCTAGTTCAGTTCTAGTTCAGTTCTAGTTCAGTTCTAGTTCAGTTCTAGTTCAGTTCTAGTTCAGTTCTAGTTCAGTTCTAGTTCAGTTCTAGTTCAGTTCTAGTTCAGTTCTAGTTCAGTTCTAGTTCAGTTCTAGTTCAGTTCTAGTTCAGTTCTAGTTCAGTTCTAGTTCAGTTCTAGTTCAGTTCTAGTTCAGTTCTAGTTCAGTTCTAGTTCAGTTCTAGTTCAGTTCTAGTTCAGTTCTAGTTCAGTTCTAGTTCAGTTCTAGTTCAGTTCTAGTTCAGTTCTAGTTCAGTTCTAGTTCAGTTCTAGTTCAGTTCTAGTTCAGTTCTAGTTCAGTTCTAGTTCAGTTCTAGTTCAGTTCTAGTTCAGTTCTAGTTCAGTTCTAGTTCAGTTCTAGTTCAGTTCTAGTTCAGTTCTAGTTCAGTTCTAGTTCAGTTCTAGTTCAGTTCTTTCAGTTCTAGTTCAGTTTAGTTCAGTTCTAGTTCAGTTCTAGTTCAGTTTCTAGTTCAGTTCTAGTGCAGTTCTAGTTCAGTTCAGTTCTAGTTCTAGTTCAGTTCAGTTCTAGTTCAGTTCTAGTTCAGTTCTAGTTCAGTTCTAGTTCAGCTGTTCAGTCAGTTTCTAGTTCAGTTCTAGTCAGTTCTAGTTCAGTTCTAGTTCGTTCTAGTTCAGTTCTAGTTCAGTTCTAGTTCAGTCTAGTTCAGTTCTAGTTCAGTTCTAGTTCAGTTCTAGTTCAGTTCTAGTTCAGTTCTAGTTCAGTTCTAGTTTCAGTTCTAGTTCAGTTCTAGTTAGTTCTAGTGTTCAGTTCTAGTTCAGTTCTAGTTCAGTTCTAGTGTCAGTTCTAGTTCAGTTCTAGTTCAGTTCTAGTTCAGTTCTAGTTCAGTCTAGTTTCAGTTCGTAGTTCAGTTCTAGTTCAGTTTAGTTCAGTTCTAGTTCAGTTATAGTTCAGTAGTTCAGTTCTAGTTCAGTTCTAGTTCAGTTCTAATTCAGTTCTAGTTCAGTTCTAGTTCAGTTCTAGTTCAGTTCTAGTTCAGTTTTAGTTCAGTTCTAGTTCAGTTCTAGTTCAGTTCTAGTTCAGTTCTAGTTCAGTTCTAGTTCAGTTCTAGTTCAGTATTAGTTTCTTATATTTTTTTGCTGCTACGATTATAAAGACTACTAATGATAACGACAAGATCGAAACCTTTACAGATAAATCGTCCGAGTCATTCGTCAGCTCAATAAGTAAATTATTGAAACTTTGGAGTGAATAGGATAAGCTTATACGAAGCTTGACTGTCACATGAATGAAAATTTTTAATATATTTCTTTAAAAACATATTTGGACCACCCTTTATATCTATTTTATGGAGTTTTAAGATTATCACATAAACAATATTATTCCTTCAAGAATAAAAGCCTAGATATATTCATATATCTATAAACTTCCTTCGTTTTCCAATTGAGTGTTGATAATATAATTTGAGAACGGATTCAAATCTTTGCGATGGACCACAGAATACCGATAGAATTGAACAATAACTTTCTTTGAGACATTATATCTTCATATAATGTCTCAAATCATAATTTTTTATAAAATACATGGTCCAGCTGGTGCTATTGTTTCCTGCAGGATGACATCTGAGGAATTGAAAATAATCGTTAATATTTAATAAAGATTTTAGTAAGTAGAACTAAGATCAAGTAAAGTAAATATTGCTTTCAGAATAATGTTTTACATGATACACCTTCATATAATTATAGCCAGATCTATAGCTATCTTTTGATGAAAAGGAGTTGAAAGAAATTCCTTGAACGATTACAAGATTTTCTCAGCTCAAGCTTAGCAAACGCATCTGGCAGTTAAACTGTTTTCCTAAAAACACCATTCCAATAAAGGTAGTCATACTCATTAACATTTCCAACAACACCGCAGACAAGTATTTCCTCAACCAACTCTGTTATTGCTATACAATGAATTTAATGATGATATTTATGGTGTTTGTTTTCCCTACAACATGATTTTCATAAAGAAATCACAAAAAAAAAAAAAAAAAAAAACACGAAGAACAGAAAAAAGAATCTTAAGCATAGAAATGTTGACTAGCGTGAAAATTGTATATGGTTATAATCGTCTATATTAGACAACAAGAACGAGCGGAATGTGGCAAATGGTCCGATGACGTCCAGTTGTGATGGCATCGTTTACTTGTATAATTTCAATATTTATTTTTGGTAATAACCACTCACACACCAACACTATAACTTTCATACAATATTTCAAATGTAGTGTACAGCGCTTTACAAGGAAAGCGCACACATCTTGTAGTTGTACTCTACAGACAGACACACATTCAAATAAAAATAAAGTGTAAATTAAAGATTTACTTTATTGCATAAAATTATTGCTCTGGTATGGTATTGACTAGTAAACTTTGGAGTTGGAGTATATTTGTTTGTTGCATCTTGTAACTGTGCCAGATGTGCACACACCGACAAGAATATTTAAATACCCAGCAGTAACCAAAAATAGTGATGAATATGATTCACTTCCATCTTGAGATATTATCACTTTTCTTCTCGATGATTGTCTACATATTAGACACATAAAGCTCTGATATTTATGTATAAGTAAATTATGTCTATCAGATTAAAGTCTCCAACTGTGTGATGTCAAAAATGGATGACCTCCCCGGCGATAACGCAAAAAATGTCTTAATGTGTGTCAATAAAATATCAGTTAGGTGTGATATATAGGAAATCGTCTAAGTGTAATCTACTTATGAAGCTTATAGGAAGTCTTTCCAAATAATTGAGTACATAAGGAGTTGTTCCAAGAATTGCAGGGCTTGCTTGCATGTACTAAAGAAAGCACACATGTTGTATATTCTATTTATGTAGATATTTTGTTGAATGTTGTCATGTTTGATCTTTAAGATCTTACTCTAGATATTGTTAAATGTGTTATTATCTAAGCGTTGTCTAAGAAGTGTGGGTTCCGAACATGATTACGGACAAAAATGGTAATACTGTCACATGTTGGTACTCCTAGTATATTTAAGTCAACTGCAAAACAAACTTGCAAACATATAGTGTACGGGCATTTGTACTGAATATGTAATTGCAACAACGCGATCATTTTCTTACAAATAAAAAAATACTTAAAGTTTATTTGTTTATCATTAGATTATTTTTATAGTCATGATAAATTAATTGTTTTATCAGCTATAACATTAATTTACTTTTGTTGTTGATAGGAAACTAATTTGGTTGATTTGAAAACTGTAAATTCAACTCATTACTAACAGATAATATTAATTTGTAATAATTAGCTGATGATGAACATGATTATAAGATTATTAATAAAATTCTGCATTGTTGTTGCAATAAAAGTACATTGTTGCATTCAGAATTACTGAGGAGTATAGTATTTAAGAATACTAGACTTCTCCGAAAGGTTAGTGTTGTTGTCTGGTAGACCAGAGGTGGTGGGTTCGAATTCCCACCTGAGGCACATTTCTTCGGATTTGATGTATATATATTGTGCTTTCAAAACTAACTAACTACTAACTACTAACTAACTAACTAACTAACTAACTAACTAACTAACTAACTAACTAACTAACTAACTACTAACTAACTAACTAACTAACTAACTAACTAACTACTAACTAACTAACTAACTAACTAACTAACTAACTAACTAACTACTACTAACTAACTAACTAACTACCTAACTAACTAACTAACTAACTACTAACTACTAACTAACTAACTAACTAACTAACTAACTAACTAACTAACTAACTAACTAACTACTACTAACTAACTAACTACTAACTACTAACTAACTAACTAACTAACTACTACTAACTAACTAACTAACTACTAACTAACTAACTAACTAACTAACTAACTAACTAACTACTAACTAACTAACTAACTAACTACTAACTAACTAACTAACTAACTACTAACTAACTAACTACTACTAACTAACTAACTACTAACTAACTACTAACTAACTAACTAACTAACTAACTAACTAACTAACTACTAACTAACTAACTAACTAACTAACTAACTAACTACTACTAACTAACTACTAACTAACTACTACTAACTAACTAACTACTAACTAACTAACTAACTAACTAACTACCTAACTACCTAACTAACTACTAACTAACTAACTAACTACTAACTAACTAACTAACTAACTAACTAACTAACTAACTAACTAACTAAAAAAAAAAAACTAACTAAAACTAACTAAAACTAAAACTATAACTCTACTCTAACTAACTAACTAACTAACTACTAACTACTAACTAACTAACTACTAACAACTAACTAACTAACTAACTAACTAACTAACTACTACTACTAACTAACTACTCCCTAACTACTAACTAACTAACTAACTAACTAACTAACTAACTAACTAACTAACTCACCTAACTAACTAACTAACTACTACTAACTAACTAACTAACTAACTAACTAACTACTAACTAACTACTAACTAACTAACTAACTACTAACTAACTAACTAACTAACTACTAACTAACTAACTAACTAACTAACTAACTAACTAACTACTAACTAACTAACTAACTAACTAACTAACTACTACTAACTAACTAACTAAACTAACTAACTAACTACTAACTAACTAACTACTAACTAACTACTAACTAACTAACTAACTAACTAACTAACTAACTAACTAACTAACTAACGAACTAACTAACTAACTAACTAACTAACTAACTACTAACTAACTAACTACTAACTAACTACTAACTAACTAACTAACTAACTAACTACTACTAACTAACTAACTAACTAACTACTAACTACTAACTAACTAACTAACTAACTAACTAACTAACTACTAACTAAACTAACTAACTAACTAACTAACTAACTAACTAACTAACTACTAACTACTAACTAACTAACTAACTAACTAACTAACTAACTAACTAACTAACTAACTAACTAACTACTAACTACTAACTAACTAACTAACTAACTAACTAACTAACTAACTAACTAACTAACTAACTACTAACACTAACTAACTACTAACTAATAACTAACTACCTACTACTAACTAACTAACTAACTAACTAACTACTAACTAACTAACTAACTACTAACTAACTAACTAACTAACTAACTAACTAACTAACTAACTAACTAACTAACTACTAACTAACTAACTAACTAACTAACTAACTAACTAACTGAACTAACTAACTAACTAACTAACTACTACTAAACTACTACTAACTAACCCTAACTACTACATATATAAAACTAAGTTTTGACTATACTAGAACATTTAACATAATTATAAGCTCAAAATCCCTATTCGGGAGGTACGGTTCTATGGCGTCCAGGCGAAGTAATGGACCAATTTCAACCATTTTCAATAGGCTTAGGTCAAAAGAAGAGTATATGCCAAATTTCATGATATTATCTTGAAAATTGCGACATGTAGAGGGCGCACATGTAGCTATGTCATCGATTGTTATACTTAGAGGTGGATGTAGGACCAATATTTTTAGGTGTTATAATACCCTCACCACAATTTGAAAATATTTTATTTAAAATGTACAACTGTTAAAAATTGAGACATAGGTATTTTAAAGCATTACAAAAAAATACAAATTTTTCCGAAATCAGCCAAATTAAAATCACAGGTTCAGCTAAACTATAAGATGAATTTATTACCTAATTAGTTGTCCATAAGTCCTTAAGAGATCTTTCAAATATTTTAAAATTAAAAAAAATCTTTAAATGGAATTTTGAAAAGTCAAAAGTTATCTAATTTCTATTTGCGAGCTAGTGTGGTTAGTACTTGCAATGAAATCGCCTTGTTAAAATAATGAGTTAAAATGCCACTGTATAAGTAGTGTATACGGGTTTTATTAGCATTTTAAATCATTACTTTTCAATGTATGTTTTTCCTGGGAAATTTTTGAAATATCTCACTAACATTCAAATATTTAGTACTTACAATTATATTTTATTACGCACTAAACCACTTTGCTTAACTAACGGTAAAACATTGTTAAATAAAAATTAGGAAAACAAATAAATCTAACATATAGTCAGTCAGTCAAACAGTCATGTGTCTGTAATAATTTATTCATTCATAAAACAATGTTATAAAACTAACGAAATAATTCGCATAATAAAAAATAATAATATTCTTCTATTACGTCTAAAATATTGCGTGCATTGAGTTTTCTTTTAACAATCATGATGGTTATTTAGCTATTTACTAGTTTGCATTGTACGTACGTACGTATATCCCTGTCTATATAAAAGTATTCTTTGTATTTTTAGATAAAACCACAATAATTTATGCCATAATCAAGGCAACAATAAAACATCAAGTTTCTTTTCACTCACCAACAACTTGCAACAGATAGACATCTAGCAGTATGAGGGAATGAGTAAGTTAATCAAAACCACTAACTGGCTAGTAACTAAGTAACCTTAAAGGTGAACATGCTCTAATATCTACTACTACAGGGTTAATATTAAAAAGCCACACGTCTCTGCCAATTCAACAGATACATTTTAACACCTTTTGACAAAATGTACATTCACTCAAATACTACACAATACACAACCAACCACTCATACTCATTATTTGCACATACAAGTGTTAAAGATAATGATTGTTTTTATTTTCTGTTTTACAACGAGTCCTGCAGTTCGGAGAGGCTGTTGGGAATTTGAGATCATTCTAAGCTAACCTTGGTTACAGAATATGGGCTATGTGATTAGTTATTCAACAGGTGCTTGTACTAAATGTACAATTAACTCCGTTACAGATTACTTGTCATGTCATATACTTGTCAAATTAACCAAAAATTTAAAAATTTAAATCAAAGGACGTATTAACGACCCCCTGTCAAACTACTGGGAAATAAGAATGAACATGTTATAAAGGAAAATATATAAAAATACATCAACATCCATATAAATCCAGTTAAGATAATGGCCAAGTGAATAGTATATGTTGGTAAGTAGCCCTAAGGTGGTTTAAAAAAAGGTTATAAAAGCTAAAACAACATGCAATATGATACGATGGAAAATTTTATAGAAACAATTGTTTTCTTTTTTATTTTGTCCAAGATAATTTGGGAAAATTAGATACTTTGTAATAGTATGGGAAATTTAACTAAAGGATTTGTGTTTGAAACAATTCCTTTAAAAAAATATATTTTTAAAAACTGTAGTGTTCTTTACATTGGTTTTTAATTTTCTCCTAATTTCGATGTGTAAGTTTGGTTATATTGGTAGTATAACAATAACTATTAATAAATATTAAGAATTAAAAATCAAAAATTGATATCTTGCTCATTAATTTTGAAAGATTATGAGTCGATTAAGCTACATACATATGTCCGTCTGTCTGCCTGCCTGTCTATCTGTCCGTCAAAATAAACTTTGTGCGTACTCCACATGTCACAATTTTCATGATAATTTGATGAAATTAAAAAGGACGAAGCTTTATGAAAATGATTAAAATCTGTCTCACCTACTCACCGTTCATAAATGATATCATTAAAGAAGAATATAAACAATTTAAACACAAATTTAAATTTCCTTTACATTAATACAACTAATTTATATCAAATAAACTAATATACCTATTAATATTATAAACCAAATGAGAATTATATCAACTCATTTTAGGTCAGACACAAATTTCTGGTGACTCTTCCAAAGGAGTCTTTAAGAGCCCTTTTTAAAATCTGTTTAGACTAATTTTTCATTAGTATTTACTATTTTTTTGAGCCATTATTATTAAAGGTAAATTTTGTTGTTCGTTGACAAACAAAAATTGCAATTTCATAAGATACTATTTTTGATCTTCCAACTGCGTGAAATGTGATAATTTTTTAGTTAATATTTTTTTCTCGTGAGTTTAAATAATAAATTTCACGAGAGATATTTCAATTGCAGATAAAATCTTCCACTTCTTAAATTGTACTTATAGACCCTATTATACATCACTATAGTGGGGAAGGTATTATGAGTTTGTGCTGTGTCCGTCTGTCCGTCCTTCCGTTCGTCTGTGTTCGTGTAAGCCTTGTGCGCACACTACTGGTCGCAATTTTCAAGATAATTTGATGAAATTTGGCACATACTTGAAGCCTATTGAAAATGGTTAAAATCGGTCTATTATTTCCCCTAGCCACCATACAACCGTACGCCCCGAATAGGGCTTTTGAGCTCACAGATATGTTAAAATTTTTAGAATCTCTACACAAATCGGCAAATCTTAATTTACAACCACGCAGATGGGATGGCTTATGTTGAGTCGGCAACAGCACCTAGAGACGTAGCCGGTAGACCGAAGTACGAATCCATCAAATAAGCCGAGACTTTGTTCTTACTCACAGTGACACACTGTGGTAATTCAATGGACTATTCAATGGTATCACTTGTATCACCTTTTATCCATCACCATTCAACCCAGCACACTTATCATATATCCGTCACACTCATAAGAGAACAACATACGACAGACTCACGGGTGGGTAAGTTCCATATATCCCTACATTTATCATGTATCATGTACAATTAACACCAACTCATTTCCAACGCTTAGTCCCACAGTAACTCCTCTGTGGAGTATTTGTTGTCAATCGGCAACAGCACCGAACTTATCCCGAAATATAGATTTCACAGTGCCTCAGTCTTTTAACCGCAAATTACTCTTCCGGCGAATTTGGGTTTAAACCACAGCCACTACGTGGATCCCAAAGGAACCTCAACCAACTGACCAGACAGGACAAGTCCTGCGGGAAACTGGCCACCCGTAGTTCCAGATTATGTGGTTCTCTGGTTATACCCCATGTCAAATCAACCAAGGACTAGCCGAGGAGTGAAGTGACATCACCAGAGGTACTAGAGGATTGCTATACACCAAAATGAGGGTCTTTCAGTAAAGCAAACATGCCCCGGGGGGAACTTGAAGGTGAAAATTCACTTTCAAAGACTAGTATCACTTTAATGTCATCGTAAATCAATCTACCAAAATTTATACGGATAGGACCATATTTACCTTTGCCCCCATATAATCCCTCTTTCAGGAAATCACTTTTTTGGCAACAAATTGTTAAAATATTATGGAATTAAGGTAAAATGCTTTTTTATTAGAAACAAATCCATATTCATATGCCCGACTATAAATCTTATTGGTTTTTAAGAATGTAGTATGTGCTTTGTTAAGATTTTAATCCATTTTTATACCCACCATCAAAAAAGATGGGGGGTATATTGATTTTGTTATTCCGTTTGTAACACATCGAAATATTGATCATAGACCCACAAAAGTATATATATTCTGGGTCCTCATTAAATTCTAAGACGATCTAGCCATGTCTGTCCGTCTGTCCGTCCGTCCGTCTGTCATAATTGACCCTACCCCCCTATATAAGATCCCCTTCAGAAAATTACTTTAACGCTTATAACTGGCCTAAATATACGAGTATATAGATGAAATTCGACATAAGTAAGTTTCGTTCGAGTCAAACGAGGTTTGATTGTGGGTATATAAGATTCGGCATAGCCGAATATAACACTCTTACTTGTTTATTTTTGACCTATATTTTTCGAATATAAGTTCATTTTTGAACCAGACTTTGTGAAGAAAAGTATTCTCTATTTTTTATTTCAAATAAAATGAGATATTACGTTACTGGTTGAAATCTAATTTAATATGACTTTGTATTGTGACCCTTAATAAACTAAAGTTAACAAACAATACAAAGTAACCAAAATATAATTTTTACAATTTCCTGGTACTTTTTTAATCATGTTATAAAACATAAAAAAACCTAATACTAGCATTACGATTACAAGTTCTAATTTTTATTTACAACTTTGACAATAAAATCTATTTTTTCCCGATTCAACAACATCGTCATCATCATCATCATAAATGTTTGTTACAACTAATTTCCTTTTGTATGAAAGCAAGCAACCTTTGTTTTCAAGCGCTCGCACTATAAAAGAAAACCCTCCAAATAAAACCAGAAATTTATGTATTTATAACACCATCAACCAAATTATGGACAACACCAACAACCAGCTAAACTAAAACATCTGCAGGATTGTTGTGTATTTTTTTTTTTTTTTTTAAGATGTTAGTTAAAGTATGTGTGTAAAGTTTGTGCAACAATGCTGTCATCAAATATACATACTTACACTCCATAAGGAAGTGTCATTACAATTTGCAAACATTCTTGCATAATATTAGATGGTCCAACTGGTAAAAAAAAGCCCAAACACTACAGCAGACACACACACCACATTAAATTTTATTTTGGGCTGAAGTTGTTGGTGCCTGCTGCAGTTGTTGTTATTGTTAGTTGCATTTATTGCTACTGGTGTTTAGTTATGTTTCTTATGCTGTTGCACATTCCAAATAGCCCGAGGCATATAAAATGTTGTTATTTGGTATCAAAGTTATTTGTATTTCAAACCCAATTAAGCACTAGCAAAATAATTCGAAACTTATGCATAAATAAAGACACACATACAATCCCATTCATATGTTTGTACTATATGTTGTTGTTTAAAGGGCATTGGATATAGAAAATAATACAATATTTGCCATTAAGTCAAGTCCCTGCCACATGACGGACAGAGTCAGCCAACCAGTTAGAGCCGAGCCACCTTTGTAAAATCAACTAGTCAATTTTAAGTGTGATTACCATTACCCTTTAGGGAAAAATTAGACAAATAACTAAAAACACGTTAAATAAAATAAAACTAAAATAAGTCTTAACAAAATGTTTTACGTAGTTATATTAATAAAATTTACAAGCTGTAACATGGTCATGGCTAAGATAAGGATGCACAGTGGCATATTTGAGGAAAATATGTTTTCAAACTTTATTTAATTGCTAAACTGTATTTTGTACATGGCTGAGCCGGTCCATGTACAAGCACTTTGCTGAAGTACTCGAGCTATCTAATCTCTTGCCATAGTAGTCCCGTTGGGGAATGACAGGTGTCATGATACAAGCTCAATCTAACCCCGACAAAGGAGAAGGTTAGAGTCGATAGAATGGGCGGACCCGACATCAGATAAAAACACCCTATTGATGTTAAGAGTGCATTCCTGGACCTTATATGTAACCCAACCACAATACTGAGATGGCTCTGTTGTTTTGGCAACAGTACCTAGAGACGTATTTGGTAGCCCGAAATACCCAAAAGGATCCCTCTATATGAACTGATCCGTGTGACAAAGGATGTAGGAATTTCCAAAGTCAACTGAACCCAATAATTGCCCCGACAATTAGTCGCGTAGCATGAATCAATATATCCTCTTGAAATGGCAACAGCACCGAGAAACTTTAATGAAACGTAAAAAGGCTAGTATACCTATCAGTATACTAATCTCCAATATATAGAGACTTTCCCGATCACCAATTTTCGCATCATAAAGATCTTTCCACGGAATGACAGGCAAAGATGCTTTGCTGCTTTGTACACAGACCTGTGTCATTTAAAGAGAGAATTGTACAACCCATTAGGTATCGGATATATCAGTCCTTAAACCAACATTCTCTGTCCGCGAAATTGGGTTTAAGCCACAGCCACTACGTGGATCCCGAAGGAACCTCAACCAACTGACCAGTCAGGACATAGTCCTGCGGTCAACTGGTCTCCCGTAGTACCAGATTATGTGGTTCTCTGGCTATACCCCATGTCAAATCATACCAAGGACTAGCCCAGGAGTGAAGTGACATCACAAGTTTATAGTCCCACTCTAAAAGGTATATATAATCCGAGTCTATGGGCATTGTTAAGTCAGTCCGTCTGTGTGTTCGTGTGTATAAGTCAACCACATGGTGAGCATGTTAGAAGACTCTCCACCACGGCGTGGCAAATTTTGTATATGGTTTAAGTACTTGATCTCTATAAATTGCTGCCCAGTTGTTTAACCACGCAGAAGGGATGGCCAATGGTCAATAATATGACCAGAAAAGCTTCCAAGAAGATCGCTTTTTAAAATCAGCTAAGTCTGTCCATAAATGTGAGAAAAATTTTGAAACCGCTTATGAAAATATTATGTTATTTCTTATTCTAGATAAGGTTTTTTCAGAAACTATAAAAGTTCTTCCAACAAATGTTGTCACAAGTCTTTTCTTTTGACCAGGGATTAACTTGGTTGAAAATGATTAGATTAAGTTCAAAATCTTATATAGCTCTCACACAAGTTTACATACAACATGAAAATTTATTTATTTTGACCTGGATAGGTCCATAATTGACGGTAGTTCCTATATAAAGTCCTCTTCCACATATCAATTAAACGAACATAATTCGTTAACAAATAACCATATCAGCAAAAAATTTATAATATGTTGTTTACATACACGATTTTTTCAACAAAATTTTTCCGGATCGGCCCATTATTTGGTCATAGCTTCCAATCTTAAACAACTCGTGAATGATTTTGGGATAAAATTTTACCTGAATATGTTTCGTATACACTTTTCTGGATCGGTCCATTATTTGTTTAATAATTAAACTTTCAGAATTTTTATTCGACGTCTTAATAAAAACTAGCTTATAAGTGAATTGTATTTAAGATTCGGCATAGCCGAATATAGCACTATAACTTGTTTTAATATATGTATATGTAGTTCATCCTAACAAACCATATTTTGATTAAACAAATTAAGTTGAGCTTTTCACAAACCTATCCCACTGTACTTTGATTTAAACGATAAAATAAATGTTAGTGTTTGTTCTGACGTTTGACTGCCCCTCGATATCTTACACACTAACAAAGACATGTATAATTTGTTATAATAAAATGTAACACCACAAATGATGTGTAACTTTAATTAATTTTCAATGTTAGCGATCATAGCTGATATTATTTCCCGCTCTATTATAATATCAATTCAACATTGTCTGCCGATTTTTCCCTTATAAATTATTTCAATACAAGACATGTAAGTACAAGGTTTTCCGTTCACAACGAAAAGCTTTCATGTATTTAAATTTTTAAAGGAAAATTAATTATTTTTTTAACAGCCTGTCGTTAGAATTAAAATTTGTGATGTGTTCTGGTGTTAATTTTAATATGGAGACACAATATAAAAGTGGTAATTTATATGTTATTTATAGAACCGATGAAGTGACAAGAACACAATTAACTGTCATCAAGGAAAATTACGTTGTAAGTATTACTTATGTATAGAATTACGTTGAAGCCCCAAGTACGTATTGTTTTAAGTTTTGAAGGAAAAATTAAAAATTGAAAGTCATAATCAGCTTTATTGTACTTCAATATCAGGTTATTTGTTATCGTAACGATACATTTTTTTAACCGGCAGTGTATCTATCGGTTAAACGAAAAACGGTTGTTGAGATGTATTAGTTGATCCAACTGAAAAAGCTTAAATATGAGACAGCGGATCTGGGTCGAATATTTCGAACACTGATATTATTATTGTTATTATTTTATCGAAATTTATTTATTTTGTTTCACTTCTTTTATATCTAACCTCAAATCTGCTGAAGATCAGAATTTATAGAGCTTGAGGAAAACAGGGAAGCTGGCTTAATCTAACTTAATCTGCTCTTACCTACAGTCCACTCTAAACCTTACCTAAACTGGAACTCTAACCCCTAATTAAGCCAAGTCTACCCAGGATTTCTTCATTTTCCATTACAATATCTTCTATCTTAATATACCTAGCAGGATTATGATGACCATACGCCCGTTGTAGTGAAACAGTATATAGTCTCTAGTAGGCATCAAACCCACAACCCCCAGACTGATCAGTTAGTACTCTACCAACTAGACTACTGGGGCACCCATTCATAGAGATATATTAGAGTTTATAAATGAATTGTGGATACTTAAGTTCATAAATTTCATAATTTTCGGATCGAACCCACAACCCTCAGACTCATATGCTAGTGCACTACCAACTAGACTACCGGGGCACCCATTCATCGAGATATATTACAGTTTATAAATGATTTGTGTATATTTAGGGGGATTTGTATGGGGGCTAGACCTAAATCTCCGATCATTACGAAGTTTTTCGGTGTTATAAGTACATACATATACAGAGCGTTCAGTTGTAGGGGGCTAGATGAAATAAAGAACCGATTTTTATAGTAATTTTCAATAGCCTTCGTCCTTGGATCAAGAAAAGCAAACGTACCTTTTTTGTTAAATTATCTTGAATATTGCGCCTTGAACCTTGCGTAAAAGCTTTACATGAACAGACAGCGTAAGGACATGTCTTAATCGTCTAAGAAATCAAATTTTACAATATGTATTGGTTTAAAATTGTATATAATTCACCTTAGGCCAAGCATACCTAACACATGCCACCAAAATCTTTCATTACCTAGTAAGCTAGAAAGTAATATTGGAATCACTTGGAATAACTAATTATATTTGTTCGACGAGGTTCAAATAATATGTACCTACCTTAAACAAATGAATAAATGGTTACTAATTTGATTACAAAAACTTTGCGAATAATAGCTTATATACTAGGCCGACCATATAATACCCTAACCTGTTACAAAAAAAATGTGATTTAGTTTTCATAACAAAGCATTTAAGTTGAATTGTACCTTGCCTCAGATATACTTAAGCCATTGAATAAAATTGTGGACATTTAAATCGAATTTTGAAGGGGGCTTTGAATAGGAGCTATGGTCAAATGAGACCCTATAATTAAAAAATTCATTAGGGTCATCAAGGCTAGTATAGAACTTGGTTTTGCAGCTTTTTGTCGAGATACGAGCTTTTTAAACATAATTATGAACTTAAAAGCCCTATTAGTCCGGTTCAGTTGTATGGGGTCTAGGTGAAATAATCGACCGATGTTAACCATTTTCAATAGGCTTCGTCTCCGGTACCATAGAAGATAGTGTGGCAAATTTCATTGAATAATCTTCAAAATTGCGACCTGTAATTTGATTACAATATTTACAAGCCCTATTCAGGGGTTCAGTTGTATGGGGGCTATGTGAGATAATGGACCGATTTTAACCATTTTCAATAGACTTCGTCTCCGGTACCATAGAAGATCGTGTGCCAAATTTCATTGAATTATCTTCAAAATTGCGACCTGTAGTTTGATTACAATGTTTACAAGCCCTATTCAGGGGTTCAGTTGTATGGGGGCTAGGTGAAAAAAGGGACCGATCGTAACCATTTTCAATAGACTTTATCTCCGGTACCAAAGAAGATCGTGAGCCAAATTTCATTGAATTATCTTCAAAATTACGACCTGTAGTTTGATTACAAGGACGGACGGTCGGACATAGCTAAATCGACTCAAGCCGATTGTTATACTTTAAGGTGGGTATAGGACCAATATTATTGTGCGTTACAAACATCAGAACAAACCCAATATACCCTCCCCCATATACCCTGGTGTAGGGTATAAAAATTCCTCAGCCGGGATTTGAACCCAGGCATTGGGTTGTTTTCTATGTTTCTCACTACAGCCGCTTACTCGATGCTCCATTAACATGTTGCCTTTTGGGATTTGTAGATCGGCTTTTTACAAAAAAATATAAATGAATGTCATTGAAAAAAATAAACGGTATACAGCAGGGCTCGAACCACGAACCCTCTGTTTGTTAAATGAACGCCCTAGACAATTGGGCTATAACAAATTCAAATTGTTTTGTTCTTTACCAGTAATAACCTATTCAGCTAAATGAAATAATGTGGACAATAATGAACATTCATTACCTAGTAATGTATGAAATAACTACTCGCCATTAGCAAAAATTTCAGATTTTTTGCTGGGATACACAATAATTCATAACTTTTTATGAACAGATTCTAAACAACCATTATGACAAAATCATCAATACTCTCTTAAAATATATAACTCAGTTGGTGGCTATTGGAACTACTATTAATATTAACAACTGCACGATTAATTTTTTCTTCCGCCACATTCATTGCAACACACACTTAATATTTCCTAAAGTATTCTCATTTCGTTTTATAAAACTAAGTCTTTTTTAAATCTTCAGAATTCTTAAGTTACATGTGTACAATAAAATTTCAAGAATTTTAATACTTATTGACATATTTGGTCATTGCGAAATTATAATAGTATAACAGCTATCAGCTAAAGCTATAAAGAGTACGAAAAAAAAAACCTAAAAGAGTTTACTTTGCTTTAAACACTGCACCATCATTGTCATCCTCAACTTGGCCATCGTCATCATTACAAAGTAGACTAAAGTATCAAATAAAATTTTAAAAATATTTTAATTGTTTTTTTTATAGAAAAACGAGATGGGCTTCACGTTATCGTGAGCATTTTTAAGAAGCTAACAGTAGTTTCAATGTAAGATGGACAGATGTAGAGCTAGATATAATAGTAGTAATTAAAAGTCTTTGTTAAAGTATACAATTTCTCAATTTTTCATTTAATGTAATCTTCACTGTAAAACTTAATCATTCTTTAAAGCAAAAACTTTAAAATCATTCTTCAATTTTCCAGCTGGTCATTATATGACAAAATGAATCTTAGTAAGTTGCTACTCAATGACTTTTAACTGTGTATAATCATCGATGGCTAATTGTTATTATTATTAAGTTTTATTCAAATGTTTATGATTTTGAACAAACAGCCAAAGGTTGTTTATATCGAGGGACTATATTCAATAGTCCCTATCTAAAATAATACAAGTTTTCAGGAGAGCAAAAAAACTGTTTATTTCGCTAGTTAGTGAAGATTTTTAAATTTTTTCTTCTACAATATATTTCTACGACCATATACTAAACCCTTATATAAAAAGAATTTTAAATTTTGCATTATTTGCAAAATTATTCACAAATTTATATCAGATAGAGCTTATTTTTCTACGAAAATATTCATTCAACCAACAGATAGAGAGTTTTTCATGGAAATATAAAATTTTTATTTGAATTAAAATCAATAAATATTATATTTTATACAATTTAATGGAGGAAAATAAACCAAATTGTTGAAAAAGCAACAGATTATAATGTTTTGGTCCAAAATCAAAGTTATATGGTTAAACACGACAATAAAATTGATTTAATTAGTATCATAATGAGCGATATCTCAAAAACTATTAGACCGATTTTAAATATTTTGACGGATTTGTGTTCAGCATGTCCAAATTATTAAGAAGACTTGTTTTGCAACAGAAAATCATCCAAAGGGATAGAGTTTGAAGCAATTTTTGGATAAGATAGAGAGTTTTGCATTCAGAATTTTTCTTTTTTTAAGATAGAGAAATTTAAAAAAAGCTATAAAATTGCCAAAAAATATTTTTTTTTCTTTGAAATTTATATCACTGATGCGGGATAGTCTGCTGAATATTTTGCCATCAAAATCTCATTTTCATGAAAATGACAGATAGCGACTATTGAATATAGTCCCTCGATATAAAAGTTAAATTTCATCCCTGGAATCTGTTTTAATATCAAACAAATTGCTTTAAGACAAATTTGACATTTAATACATTTCAATTCTCTTAACATATAACAAGTTAAGAAACAAATTCTTAGTTATGTCATTAATATAAAGACATGTTGTCGTCTACATATCGCCACTTAAGCCATGTCGTAATAACTTTAAAATTTCCTGAAGGTGGGTGTTCAAATTAACTCACACGTATGTAAGTTTTTCCTATTACTACATATATGTCTTACATAGAGTGTTTCTTTGAAACTAATCTAGTTCGGCTTTAGCATTTGAAAAGAAAACAGCAATTACATGGCAAATTTATTGGAATTGATATGTCAACATGCCTGTTGTGAAATAAATTGAATAGATTGACTGTGTGACACCTACTCAAGTTGAGAAGAACATCAAATGTTTCGATGTTAAAAAAAGGAAAATTCCCATTTGAACTAAAATTTTAAGTTAGACTAGCATACCCTGGGTGCTTCGCTACCCTAACCGAAATTAAATACATACAAAACTTTGTTTACTTTTATAGAAAATTAAAATTGATTAAACATTTTTTTCATGTTTCAGTTTTATACATTCAATATTACGTTATTAAATTCGCATTTTTAGTTTCATTCATTTATCTTCCGCATTATAAAATTTCGAAAGTAATATTTGAAAAAAAGTACTATAAAATACCTCTAATAGATTATCATTTAATAAAAAATTTTATGTTTCTGTGTTCAATATTATATACAATTAAAAATATATAATTTGATGAATGAAAAAGTACCAAGTCCCTTTCAGTAGATTCTAATTCACTAAGGTCGCTACATTTTAAATTCTATTTTCAATATTTATGTTCAATGTCGTAAAAATATTAAAAAGTACCATCGGAAAAGCGAAAAAGTACATAAATCTCTCTCAATAAATTCTCATTTAATAACTACCGTGTGTTCCGGTTAAGAAGTACCAAGAATAGAAAAGTACCAAATAGTTCCCACTTACGGAATATTATTCAGTCAAGACCATGTATGTTAAAATTAATGTTTCTAGGTTGAATATTTTAGAAAATTAAAAAAGTACCATTTATGAGATAAAAAGTACTAAAAAGTTGTCTCTTAAAGAATATTTTTCAATGAGCACCGTGTATGTATAATAGTCATGTGTTTTGAGATCATATTAAAGAACATACAAATAGTATCATTTGAAAGAAGAAAAAGTACCAAAAGTGGAATAAATTTTACCTAAATGGAAAGTACTAATAAAAAGAGTACAATGTTTCCCCTTTTCGCTTAGAAATATACTTTTTCGAGAATTAAGTTTACAAAATGTTCCTTCCGTATTTAAATCTATAAAAAAAACTCAAGCAATTCTAATCTGTATTCATTTGTTCCAGAAAAATAGTGCTTTCAAAAAGTACCAAGCAATTTACTCGAATTTGGTCCTATACAGACCTTAGTACTCGAATTCCAAAATAATATACCAACCGCTTATTTTGTGTGAGTAAATAAACTACTTTTTCATATTTTATAAAAATTGGATCAATGAGTTTGAATAAAATTAAATTTCCCGTTTTTTCCCTTTTGGTACTTTTTCCCCCAGTGAAATAGCAAAAACTTTTACAATAAATATTACAGAGTTAGTCCGTAATTTAATAGGAATAATTCAATAAACCGAAAAAGTTTTCTTAATTTGCTAAAAAAAAGTGCCATAAATACAGTTTTCTCCCTTCTACACCCAAAAAGGACTGAATTTTAAAAAAGTACGAAACAGGTGTCTCATAATTTTAGGAGATGTATCCAAAATACATATAAAAATTTTATTATGTTAATTAGTTCAAAAGTTATAAAGGGCCAAAAAGGTACCAAAATCACCTTTGTTACACATTTTTACCCCTTAAAAGTACGAATTTGAAAAAAGTACCAGACACCCATCTGCACATTTTAAGAGTAGATTCAGGTGCATTTAAAATTTTTCTTGCATCACTAATATTGTGTAAGATAATTAAGAAAACCTGTTTTACCAGTTTTTTCCCCTTTTTACCCGTAAATGTACAAATTTCTAAAAATCTGCTGTCAAAATTTCATGATTCTAGGTTCAGCCGTTTGGGCTGTGCGATGATGAATCAGTCAGTCAGTAACGCTACTCTTTTATATATATAGATATTAACGTTTAAGGGTTAATTTCGATTTTTTCGATGCCGTCTGAAGGGTTTTCTATTCATGACTATACCCCAAATACAGTTCACGATATACAATGAGGATACAAAACTCACATTTAAGTAAATACGAAAATATTTAGTGTAATGACATGGTTATGTTAGAATATTTCCCAAAATTTGTTAAATTTTTTTTTTTTAAATATTTCTCAGATAGTGATTTGTGATCGTTTTCCCCTTCAGAGCCGTAGTGGCACCAGATAACATGGTCCTATTGCACTAAATATTATTCAGAATCCATTTCTATAACTTAAAGTAAACTCTAGAGGCAGAGGCGACCACTATTCGCAACTTTTGTAAAATCACAAAATTTTATATTTGGGACTCAAGTATACAGCCAGAAGGACTAAATGATGAAAATGTGGAAAATTGGTGGGTGATACGACCTTCTTATTTCCTTATTCGGAATCAGCACACCAAATACCACTGGAATTAATGAAAATTATTTAAAAAGTTTTTTCATCGTTGGCCTGTGTTATTGTTGGGTAATACTGAAATGATCAAATATTGCGTTTTATTTTGATCAAGAAAGAAAAAAGTCTTCCTTTTATCCAAATAAAGGAGATTTGATCTAATTATGGAGCGGCGAGAGTCGTCAGTCTTATGTCCACCTTATGATGAAAACGATCCCAAAATCCCGTTTGTAGTAAGCACAAGGGGTCATGCTTTTATCATACTTTATGAAACTGGATGCTATCTTGGAATGTGGTGCATACACACTTACAAAAAGATCTTTGGAAAGAGGTAAGGTGTTAAAACTTACATTCTGCCCTGGATGTACACAGTCATATGACCTATTCTAGACTATGATTCTCTAGTGTGAACAATGTACAAATGCTCGTTATTAGAGACGCTATGAGCTCAAAGCCTCAAGGCCAGTCTGGAGGTAGTTAATGCTAGACGAACCTGACTTTGAAAACTATATCGTATAATTTCTGATAAATCAGCTCATATACTCAGTAGTCGTGGGCATTAAATATGATCGCAGCGCTCATGGCACTATTTTACAAAAAGTAACTAGACCAAAGTATTAAAAAACAGACGATTTTTTTTAAAAATTCTCTTCTCGCGGAAAAGGACCAGGGTTATGAGAAGAAGCCTTCTTTTAGTCAAACTAAATGGGTATTTTATGAAATTCAGATCGTTTGGGCTATAAGGTACAGGTTTTTTTCATGATCTGATTTTTGTCAATGATTTGACCCTAACGAATCTAATCAAATCTTAGAAGTACTGTAAAGATCTGTCTGGTAGCATAGGAATAACAAAGTCCACACAAATTAGGGAGGTAATTTTAAGGGTATCTCAACGGTCCAAATGACTTCCGAGTATTCTCGCTAATTCGTAAGCTTTTCATATAACCAAACCTAGACAATTTCCGAAAAATTCTGAAGACTGGCTTAAGAATATAGCTGTTGAGAATTAAACAAAACAACTTAATCCAAGAACATCGATTAGACATAGACTGCAGTAACTCGAGAGCTCTAGAGAAATTATAATAAACATCTTGTATTCAACATGTATTTCGGAAGGGGATCTTATATAAGTTGTAAGGTCAATTATGGACCGATTCTCATAAATTTCAGTAGAGAGGTTTATGCTCAAAAGAAACTTACTTATGTCTAATTTCAGCACTATACTCGTATTTTTAAGGCAGTAGTGAGCGTTAAAGTCATTTTCTGAGGGGGGGGGGGCCCTATATGGGGAGTAGAGTCAATTGGGGACCGATCCTCATAAGACAGATTTTAACTCATAAGAAACTTGCTTATCTCGAATTTCATCGCTATACTCTTATTATTAAGGCCGTAATGAGCGTTTAAGTAATTTTCTGAAGAAGACCTTATATGGGTAGGATAAATTATGGACCGATCCTCATAAAATTCTGTAGATAGATTTTTGATAGTGAGAAACTTACTTATATAGAATTTCAGCACTAGACTCTTATTTTTAAGCCAGTAATGGGCGTTAAAGTAATTTTTTGGAGGGGACCATATACATATGAGGAGTAGGGTCATTTATGGACCGATAACATTTATCATAAAATTTGGTGGAGAGAATTTGGCTCATATGAAACTTATTTATGTCGAATTTCATCGCTATATTCGTATTTTTAAAACAGGGGAGCCACTTCCCAGCAAAATATTTGCTTACAAATTCACTAGAAAAATCACCAGAACTCATCGAGTAAAGTGCTTACAATTCTACTAGAAAAAGTACTTATTTTTGTTTGAGATGTTCCAAAAGTAAGTCAATATTATTTGGTTGGAAATAAGTTGTTTTTTAGTAGAGTTATTTATAGAATATTTATGAAAAAATAAAAATAAAAAAAAAGTTTTATTTTTGTTTGTTTCTTTATTTTGATTTATTTTAGACTTTGCCTACAAAGTAAGTCATTAATGAAGTACTTAATGGTAATCATTGTAAGCAAAGATTTTGCTGGGTTGTATGGGCCTATGTGAAAACGTGGATCGATATTGCCCATTTTCAATACCAAACTTTACCTATAAGAAATATTTTTGGAAAATTTCAACTCTCTAGCTCTTTCCGTTCGGACTCTATCGTGCTTTCAACAGACAGACAGACATGGCTAGATCGTCTTGGAATTTAATAAGGACCCAGAATATATATACTTATGTGAGTCTCGATATTTCGATGTGTTACAAACGGATTGATAAAATCAAGCTTTTTTGATGGTGGGTATAAAATTGCACAAAACTTTTGCTAACTTAACACTAAAGTGAAATAACCCTTCCTTAAGTTTAAAAAGCGAATTAAATAAATGGCAAAAAATATCAAGTAACAACAAATTAGATTAGACATTTTATAAAAGAAATATAAACCGCCTTCTCACTTTGCACTAAAATAAATTATAATTATTTATTTTTAAAACTTTATATGTCAAAACCATAGAAACTGATTAACTAAATGTCAAGTGTATTCTTTTTTTCTCTCTCTCAAAAAAAAAAAAAAAACAGTTTAACATATTTTCAACTTCAAGTGACATTCTAATTTTGCCATTGTAAATACAAATCAGATGAAATCTTTAACTTGTAATTTTTTTCCAACCGCGACACAAACAGAACAGAAATAAAACTACATTTATTAACAGTAAGAAATTTAAGAAAAATCAACTAAAATAAATGTAATCCTAGCAAAACACAGTATGAATTCCACCCACCCACAAATGAATTTAAAGAAATTTAAATTCCTCACATACATACATACATAAAATCACTTAACAAAATGGACCAGTGCAGGAGTACGTACATACATATATAGTAATACTGGTCCGCTAGAGAAAAGCACACACATATGTATATATGAACGATCAGATTCAAAAGAATTAACAGTGTCACGTTTAAGTGAGTAGGCGGTTTTACATAACATTAAATAAAACAGCTGCTGAATCAAAAAGTAATCGTATGGAAAAAAAAAAAACAATTTTTTAAATCTTCTAAAATAACATAAGTAAGTACTGGCATGTTTAAATTAGAATAGGAAATTTGAGATCACACTTAACTGATATTAAATGGTATTAAAAATTTATTTTGTATTCAGAAGAAAACCTAAATGTTGAGATTTAAATAAATTAGAATTAATTTTAAAATCTTTATAGTTGTAGTGAGGTGTAAACCAAAAAACGTACATATGTTGTCAATTTAATACATATTATGCTCGTGCTATAAATATTTTGAAATATTGTTTAAAAACATTACTTTCAATTTCTTTTATTGTATACGTATAATATTAATATCCAACCATTAAATATTACAATTAAAGTCATCAATAATCTTTAAGTTTATAAAAAAAGTTTATTGTAACACTACGGTTGTTATGGTTTTTAAATATTTTCCAAGCAGCACAGTGGGGCTATGTTCATTTAAATCTTAATAACCAAGCAACGGCTATTAAGATACTTCTAAGATGAGTTTAAATTCGAAATTTAATTCCGGAAAATCAACGAAAAACGTATATCAAACTTAATTATGCTGATTTTTGGATAAATAGTAGTATATTAGTCGTAGTTAAAGGATAAAAGGCCCAAATCGGAAGGTCCGGCTGTTCCTCATAAAATTTATTGTCGGGAATTATGTTTATTTAAAACTTATTTGTGCCAAATTTCATCATGATACTAGTGTTTCTAAGTGAGTTGGGGCATTTAAGTCATTTTTGAAGGGACTTTGTATAGGACTAGGGTCAAATAAGGCCCGATCATTACGAAAATCGACAGTATTATTTATGATTATATCAAATTTAGTTGTGTAAATTTTTGTCGTAGTAATAAGGCTAAAAGGCCCAAATCGGAAGATCCGGTTGTAAGTGGGCTAGGGCAATACTTGGACCTATCCTTATAAAATTTAATGTCGGGATTTATTTTTATATAAAACTTATTTGTGTCAAATTTCATCATGATACTATTTATAAGAGAATTTTAGATATTCAACACATTTTCTGAAAGGGACTTTGTATGGGGGCTAGGGTCAAAAGAGGCTCGATCATGAATAAAATTGACAGTGTTATTTAGATTATATCAAACTAACTTGTGCCAATTTTTGGAAAGATAATAGTATATTTGATGTAGTTATGAGCTGAAAGGGCTAAATCGGTAGGTTCGGTTGTATGCGGGCTATGGTAAAACTTGGTCCGATCCTTATAAAATTTATTGTCGGGATTTATGTTTATATAAAACTTATTTTTGCGAAATTTCATCGTGATACTAGTGTTTATAAGTGAATTGTGGACATTCAAGTCATTTTCTGAAGGGAACTTTATATGAGGGCTAGGGTCAAATAATTCCCGATCTTTACGAAAATCGATAGAATTATTAAGACTTATATAGAACTAAGTGTTGCCAATTTTTGTAGATATAGTGGATCATTTAACATAATTATGAGGTCAAAAGCCCTATTCGGGGGTTCCGGTTGTATGGGTCTAGGTGAAATAATGAACCGATTTCAACCATTTTCAATAGCGTTTGTCCTTGGACCAAAACAAGAGCTCGTTGCAAATTTCATCAAATTATCTCAAAAATTGCGACTTGTAGAGTGCGCACAAGGTTTACATGGACAAACAGACAGACAGACGGGCATAGCATAATTGACTCAGGATTCTGAGCCGATTGGTATACTTTAAGGTGGTGTAGGACCAATATTTTTGGGTGTTACAAACAACCGCACACACGCATAATACCCTCCCCACTATAGTGGTGTAGGGTGTAAAAATTTTGCAGGGTGGTTTATATATACTTTATGCATATCCGTGACGAATTTTTATATCGATGTTTTCATTCAGTAATAAAATATCTTCCTTTACGTATTTATCCGAAATGGGCCTTATATGGGAACTATGGCCAATTATGGATCCATTCGGAAAAAATTTTGCTGAGTGATATATGTATAAACAAAACGTATTAATGTCGAATATTTTTCCAATATCTTTATTTCTTAATTACTTATGTGTATTTAAGTGATTTTCGGAAGGGGACCTTATGTGGGAGCTTGGACCAATTATGGACCTATACAGATCTACATTTTTGTACACATTGTGTACATATCTGCAAAATTTTGTGGTGATAGCGATATTTTTTACGAAGTTATTAAAGATAAATCCATTTCCGAGAATGTATACCTTTGAATAGGAGTTATCGGAGATTTTGGATCGATTATTTATGATTTTAAACATATACGTTCTCTGGTCGTAGAAATAACGCACGATAGAATTCATTGAAGTTTCTGAGAAAACTACTCAAAAACTAGGAAAAAAACGTATTTTTTTTTTTTTTGAGATAGTCTGAAATTTTTACTTACAACTTTTTACTTTGTAAACCGATTTTGCTGATTTTCAATATCAAACTTTTTATAACAATAATGAATATTTTCGGTGAATTTGGTTGATTTTTCTTGCTTGGTTTTAACGTAAGCGTGTTTTAGGCAGAAAGACAGACGGACATAGCTAAACCGACTTAAAATTGTATAAAGACCCGTAATATACATATACTTTATTGGGTCTCAGATGAATATTTCTTGATGTTACACACGGAATGACAAACTTATATGTACACTCTATCACCACCTATGGATGGAGGGTATAATAATATATAAAAAATTTCCCTTATCACTCCCACTGTGCCTTGTCACGCTTGCTGCTTAACAAGAGTCATACCAACAGACAGCCTCTGAAAAAGTAAAATACAAAAAAAAAATAAAAAAAAAACTGTTGCTAATATGAAAATTATAGACTTATATATAAAAATTGTTTTCCACTTTAGTTTAAAGTCATCGTAGATTTCTTGCTGTTGTTAGTAAAATTTATTGTACAAAATTTCAACATGACTCTCTGTGATCATAACTTTTTGTTAAACAATGCCGCTTTAAAAAAACAACCTAAATAATATTGATAAAAATAAAAAAGCAAACGAGAAAAAGTTTTTTTTTTTTTATTTTCACTGATGTCTGCTATACTGTCTGATATAGTCTACCTCACAGTCTTAAAGTCTGTGATGTTGAGTAGAAAAAATCAAAAGTGATTTATAAATCAGACATAAAACACTTCATCATTATTGTGGTTGTAGTTAGTATCTTGTGCTTTTCAACATGATTTTATAAAGCTTAAAGCCAGATCATCAATGGAAAATAACAATCAATTGATACATGTGAAACGAGTTGGGTGGCATAAAGATCAGCACACATCATGTGATTTTCTTGGTAAAACTATTTGGGGTTCAAATCAATTTTTGTTATATTTATAGGATTTGTGAAGCATATAAATTTATTTGTATTTATTTTGTGCAAATATAATATAATTTATTTGGTAAAGGTTTTCTTTGGTTAATAACTTTGGTGTTACTTTGTTGCATGATGTGACAACTGCTACTTAAATGATTTAGTAAAAGCTTTTGTTAGACAAAATAAGTTAGATATTATTAAATATATGTATATGTAATGAAAAATGTATATGTATTTCTTAAAAGAGTAATATCAAGCAACTATAGGGAGTTTAGCATACATTCTGGTAGAGCCACGACGTTAGCCAAGGCTATGGAAACGTTGTTAGATATTGCAACCATTGAAAACAATGAATATAATACACCCGAACAGCTCTTAACTTTAGGTGAATTGACCAGAGACTGTTATAGGACACGTCATCAACATATGTATACTGGACCTATTGAAAGGCTATAAAAAACATTGCAACTTTGCAACATTTATACTAGTAATGAGTGAAAAACGGCCACGGTGTTCTATACTGAAGATCGAGAAGCAGAAATATACTACCATCTATCTAATCACTAGTTCCAGCTAGTTCCAGGCTGATTTTCGAGTAATAATCGAATGCTAAGTTTAAATTTAAGACCGTAAAGCTTTAACCGAAAGCTCTATTATGCATAATATGGTTACTAGGCCTATCGGGAGTAGTCGGCAAAGAAAGAACGAATGTACTTGCTTTAAAGGGAAGAGAACTCGATGTAGTTAGTCTGACAAACGAAAATTTAATTAAAAATCTGCGTGAGAGAATCCCATGAGGACATTTAGATAATAAAACGGTTGGACCTGCAAATTCAGACGAAGAAGAAGAAGAGAATATGGATAGGAAACTGAAACTCTGGAGCTGTGTTAGTATATTGGTCAAGTACATTTAAACCATCGAACAAATTATTGTAAAATTTGAGGCGTATTTTGATCATTAAGCTGAAAGTCCACATGACTCCTTTGAATATAAATGAACAACTGACAATTGTTATTAGTGGAACTGAATGTAGAAAGTTTGGAAGTATGTATGTATTTGTATGTATGTATATAACCCCAAATAATACAACCACCTTAAAGTATACCAATCGGCTCAAAATCATTTTCTGATTCGATTTAGCTATGCCCTTCTGTCCGTCTGTCAGTAAACATTGTGCGCATTCTACAGATCGCAATTTTCAAGATAATTAGATGAAATATTTTTGAATATGTTAAATGCTCTTGTATCACTCCAAAAATCGGCCGAATTTAGTTTTATATAAGTCTTAATGATATTGCTGATTTTCGTAATGAACGGGCCTCATTTGACCCTATACTAAGTCCCCTTCAAAAAATGACTTGATGGCTAAAATTCACTTATAAACACTAATAACACGCCTACTGATGTAGACGTAAATCTCTCTAATAATAACCCCCTGCCACTCTTTTAGAAAATCCCTTTTTTGTCAGTATATAGTTAAGACTTCTTAGAGGCATTTGGTGTATAGGGTTTTGATGATTTGATCTAAATTATTTGTCAAATTCGAATCGAATAATTTTAGGATTTACAAGAACGCGCTCAAATTACGCTAAATTTTGAGCGTTTCATTTATTCTAGTAATCATATAATTATATTGTTTTTATTAAACCATCCCCAAGTTGTAAGAATTTTTCAATTTCAGTATCCAAATGATCATATGAAATATTAACTGATCTTATCTGTAAATAATCTTAAGAATAAAATTAAAAGAATTTTAAAATTAATGGTTTTTAGGTGTTTAATGATTAAAAACACACATTATGCTTCCTGGTATAATTAAATTAAAAATATAATTTATCTTGTTTGAACGCTTTACACTAGGGGAAATGCTACTACTACATATAACACCGTACAATAGAATGTACAGATTCCCAGCTTACATCTGATATTAATATTAGCATAATACAATACATACAACTATTTACAAAATTTTTTGAAATTTAAAGTCCTTTTATAAGGCCTTAAAAGCTAATTATAACAAGTAAGAGTGTTATATTCGACTATGACGAATCTTATATACTCACCATCAAACCATATACCGTAAATGGAATGCTCCCCTATATACATTAGGTTGGGTTAGGGCTTAAGCCAATTATGTACACATCCCTTTCGGATTAACAACCCAGCAAAATCTTTACTTACCCGGTAAGTAGGCAAGTAATATTGGAGCAAAGTGTAAGTGCTTTCTTTTTGGGTGAATAACTACTTATTTTTGTTTGACGATGACCAAAAAATAACTGGTTACAAATGTGCTTAGTCCATTAACAAGTTGTTTTATCGTGCTATTTGGAATAGTTTTTACACAAAGGTGCAAATCAATATTTCTTCAAAAATTCTTCTAATATCGACTAGGTTTAAAACCATTAACCATTATTAGACATACGCTCTATACATCTGGCTACAAATCCTATCGAAAGAAATTAAAAACTCTTTACCAAGTAGTGTGTGAAATAACTGCATTACCTACAATACTCATTGCCAAAATTTGAAAATATTTTACTGGGAAAATATTAATTTTTAAAAACAAAATACTTTTGTCCAATTTTTAAACCATATACATACATATATGGGCGGCCAATCGGGGCCAATTATTAAATTCGGTAGAGAGATTTTGGCTTGTATGAAACTTATTTCTGTATTTTCTGAGGGGAACCGTATATGGGGAGTAGAGTCAATTGTGGACCGATCCTCATAAAATTCGGTATATAGATTTTTGATCCTAAGGAACATAT
Organism: Lucilia sericata; assembly: GCF_015586225.1. Classification (NCBI taxonomy): domain Eukaryota; kingdom Metazoa; phylum Arthropoda; class Insecta; order Diptera; family Calliphoridae; genus Lucilia; species Lucilia sericata. Next base: position 319,050 of record NW_023994186.1, on the reverse strand, counting down.
TTATATCGACTTTAAGCGCTAGACTCGTATTTTTAGGGTCATTTATGGACCTACCCTCATAAAATTTGGTAGAGAGAATTTGGCTGATATGAAACTTATTTACTATATTTCATCGCTGTACTCGTAATTTTAAAACAGTTATGACAGTTAAAGCAGTTTTTCGGGGGGCCACTTGTATGGGAGCTATGCGAAAGCGTAAACCGATATTGCCCATTTTCAATACCAAACAAACCTATAAGAAATATTTGTAGAAAATTTCAACTCTCTAGCTCTTTCCGTTCGGACTGTATCGTGCTTTTAACAGACAGACAGACGGACGGACAGATATGGCTAGATCGTCTTCCTTAGAGGGCCCAGAATATATATATTATTTGATAGTGTTTATACCCACCAGAATTGTTATAAATGGACTCTAGTTTCATATGCATATTAAATGTGTAAAAGCTTTACAGGATGTTATACAGTTCAGTTTTAGTAAAAAGAGATGAATATTAAATAAAATTTTTACAAAAATAATGATGGAACTAAAATTAAAGAAAAATGCTTCTTACTATAACAAGGACATTCACAATATAGTCTTATTAAAAAAGTTCGGTTCATTCATAATATAAATTCCTGCTAAAAACTAGTTTGTTAAGGATGTATAAATTAAAATAATTTTAAAGACTACATAACACAGATTAAATCTAATTCTTTAGTTTTATTTATAAATATAAAACTAGACACAATTTCAAGAAAACCACTTAAGGCATCAACATTTCGCCCTATATGTGAACGTATACATGGTTGAAAAATGAACGAATTTTCCTTGTCTAAAATAAATTTAAAGCTTCACACAGCAGGTAGTAAAACTATACACAAGAATTTTTCCTTAATATGTAGATTAATATTAATTTTTTGTTTAAACCTCTGAAAAAATAAATTCTTCCTTCTTGGTTTAACATCAAATAAACTTTAACATGTTTTATGTTTAACATGGATTTTTTTTCTATTTGTAAGTTGGTATAGTTTTTTTGTTATTGTGGTTGTTGTAGAGTATTTAATTTATGATATTTCTTAGATGATTTAGCGTAAAGCACCAAAACAAACATGTTGACATCATATAATGTTTTATTATTTTTTTTCACTAAGCATCATCATGTACATATAAGAATATTTAACAAGCATTGTATATGAATAGACATATACATAGATATGACTGCAAACATTGCATTGTCGTTGTTGTTTGTTGCTGTAGCTCTTTTATTTGTTGCAGTAATATCTGCAAGATGCATTCTTTAAGATATATGTATGTATGTAGATACTAACGAGGAATGAATCGTTTGCTTAACCTGGTTATCTTTCATAACCAGCTTTAATATAACAATGAAAGTGTTGCAAATTTGTTTTGCATATTTTATAAACAGGCCGGGAATTTAATCGAATGCAATTCAAAGTATTTCAGTTTTAAAATTTAATTGAAAATAAGTATTAATTGGCCAAATTAACTATTGTTAAGCTTACAAATTTTATTAGATGTTTTAATGCAAACATACATGTTTAAGAAACATAGGCATATGTAGTACATGTTTAAGAAACAAGGCTAATATTGAAGTCCTTTCTCAGGATCTTTTTAGCTTTTTTTGAGCTTTCGGAAATAGGTACTATTAAAACTTGTGCACAATCTTTCTTTCTAAATTTTTATTAGATAATACAGGTCGACAAAATTAAAAAAAAAAATAACTTGAAACCATGAGGCCAAGTTATACCAAGTTTGTAAGGGGTTGATGAAGGCATATTAAAATTGTCTACATCAAGAATGTAGGGACCCAAGGTGACCAACAACTCCAGTAGTTCCAGATATAACTTATTATCTTCAATCTTCTTCCGCTATATATAAAAACAAGTAAGAGTGTTATATTCGGCTGTGCCGAATCTCATATACCCACCATCAAACCGTATGCCGTAAAAGGAATGCTCCCCTATAAACATCAGGGTCATATTTGGAATATGGCTTAAGTCAATAACAAAATATTAATTTTTAAAAAACAAATATTTTATTTCAATTCTTAAACCGTGAGGGTCACTTATGAACCGATACTCATAAAATTTTGTACATAGATTATGTATAGAACTTGTTTATGCAAAATTTCAGGGCTATACTCGTATTTTAAATAAGGAACACTCGTATTTTATTAACCAAACTCTTTTCTGAAGGGATCCTTTTGTGAATGACCGACACATTCCGCATGAAATTCGGAGCGAATTTTATAACCGTATTTCATAACTCATATTTTTAAGCCAGTAATGATCGTTTAAGTAATTTTCTGAAGGGGACCTTATATGGGCGGTAGGGTAAATTATGGACCGATCCTCCCTAAATTTGGTGGAGAGATTTTGGCACTCATTAAACTTATGTGCGTCAATTTTCGTCACATTCATATTTTTAAGACAGTAATGAACAATGTAGTTATTTGCAGAGGGGGACCTTATATGGGGGAAGGGTCATTTATGGGCCGATCCAAAAAAATTGGTATAGAGGTTTTGGCTCGTAAGAAACTTACGTGTGTAGCATTTCATCGCTTTACTCGTATTTTTAAGACAGTAATGAGCGTTTAAGCTATTTCCTGAAGTGGACCCAATAGGGGGAGTAAGGCCAATTATGGACCTATCCGTATAAAAGTTATTAAAAAGATTTTGGCTAGCGAAGAACTTAATTGTGTAAAATTTTATTGCTATATTCGTATTTTTTAGCCAGTAATGAGCGTTAAAGTCATTTTCAGAAGGGGACCTTATATCGGAAATAGGGTCATTTATGGGCCGATCTTAAAAAAAATCGTAGAGCGATTTTGGTTCGTAAGAAACTTACTTATACCGAATTTCATCGCTATACTCGCATTTTTGCACCAGTAATGAGTGTTAAAGTAATTTTCTGAAGGGGACCTTATATGGGGGGTAGGGTCAATTATGGGCCGATCCTCAAAAAATTTGGTAGAAAAATTTTGGCTCACATGAAACTTATTTATGTCGAATTTCATCGCTATACTTGCATTTTGGGGCCAGTAATGAGTGTTAAAGTAATTTTCAGAAGGGGGCCGTATATGGGGGTAGGGTCATTTATGGGCCGATCCTAAAAAAAATTGGTATAGAGATTTTGGTTCGTAAGAAACATACTTATACCGAATTTCATAGCTATACTTGTACTTCTAAAGCAGTTATGCCCGTTAAAGCTGTTTTTTGGAGGTCCACTTGTATCTATCCGAAAAAGTGGACCGATATTGTCCATTTTCAATACCAAACAAACCTTAACAATAGAGAATATTTATGCAAAATTCCATCTGTCTAGCTGCTCTCGTGTGGTCCCTATCGTGATTTCAACAGACAGACGGACGGACGGACAGACGAACGGACATGGCTAGATCGTCTTAGAATTTAATAAGGACTCGAAATATGGGTCTATGACCAATATTTTGATGTGTTACAAACGGAATGACAAAATCAATATACCCCCCATCTTTTTACAAACATCAGCACAAACTATGTTTAAAGTTTATTGACTACTAAATGGCTGAACCGATTTTCTTTAAATAGTGTATTCCAGTATGTCTGGAAGAGGTTATAGGCTACTTTTTATTCTGAAAATTCAAGTGGGAGAGGAACCACGCCCATATTACGAAAATATTATATCGGTATATCTAATAATATAACAGTTAGAGTCTTCAAACTTTGTCGGAGCCACTTTAGTGTCGATATAAGTATTTAGGACAAAAAGTAGTAGGACAAATTCGTTTGTCTTGGAAACTTTTACAGTTAGAAGCCCAAATTTTTCACGAATAACTTTAACACCCATTTAAACTTTTTGGGTAATAAAATGACTTTCAATGGGAGGCATGGCACCTCCCATATGAATTGAATACAAAATTTCGTTTATCTGGGAAACGAATAGAATTTGATTATTCAACTTTTGCACGAAGAACTTTATTATGCGTCTGAACATTTTGGAGAAAAAAAGGGGGATTTTCATCTGGGGGGCTTGAAACCCCCATATATGAATTAAATAGATAAATTCGTATATCTGAGAAATTATTAAAGCTAGAATTGTCAAATAATACATGAAGAAATTTGACATTAATGTCAACATTTAGAGAATAACGAGCGGACTTTCAATATGGGGCTTGGCACTTCAAATAAATGCAAAATTTCGTGTAAACTATTAGATTATAAAAATTTTTCATAGAAAACATTAGAATCTTAATTAACGTTCCCATATGTAACAAATTGTATATCTGGAAAACTATTGTAGTTAAAATCTTCAAAATCGTTAAGTGGGTTTTATATATGTTTTTGTTGTATTTCCCTTGGAAATTTTTTAACGATTTGTTGAAAATAAAGTGATTTTCTCCGAGAGGAGTTATATGGGTCTGTCCTTATGAAATTGGTGAAATATTTTAGTTCACAAACATTTTTTTTTGACTAATTGTATCATTTTCTAGGCACGCTAAAATCATATTTTTAAGAGGACCTTATATGTATATATGATCCAGGATTAAATATCTAACAAACTGGATTAATAGAAAATATTTGTGGAAAATGTCAGACCTCTAGCTCCTCCCTTTAAGGCCCTATCACGTTTTCAGCAGACGGACAGACAGACGATCATGGCTAGATCGTTTTGTGTCAGACTTCTAGCTCCTTCCTTTAAGGCCCTATCATATTTTCAACAGACGGACAGACAGACGATCATGGCTAGATCGTTTTTGGGAAGATGTCCTTGTTATGATTCCAAATTCACTACTACTGAAGTCGTGCTTTATTTTCCAAATGCGATATTTTTGCACTGTAGCTGGTTTGCGATCAAAAAGTCATTGATTTGAGGAACACTTTCAATACTTCTGAAATTTTTGAATAAAACAAGTATTTTAAATAAAATAATTAAATTTCACTTTTTTCTAAGAAATGCAAAAATATTTACCGTTAATACTCTCAATTATCAATTACTTTCTAATAAATTATACAATAAACAATCAATTGACGTCATAAGTATACAAATATTTTGTATTGCTAAAGACTATAATAAAAACTCTATAAAAATAACAACAACAACAATCATATAATATCTTTATCATCAGCAACACTTTCTCATTGTAAACGGATGGACTTGAGCAAAGTCTTCCGCATCCTAAGGCAATTTTCCTTTTCTTTAGACAACAACACTATTAATAGCATTAAAACCAACAAAAAAATATACAACTATGTGAAGTAAGTAATAAAACAGCAACAACAACAGCAATAATGATAATAGTAACAAAATATGTATTATTGTTGGTTAACAAATAAAGTTAAGCCCTCAACAAATTGCTAAATAATCACTTTTTATTGCCGTTATAGACGCTGGCAAGAGTGCGAACACTCACACTTGCACTCACTGCACAAATGCAACTTAATACCATATCCGTGTATTCTCTCTACTCCTGACGTCCATGGAGTTCAAGTTAATATGATTTTAAGAAATTGAATTCATTCACATTATAGGTCCAACAAATCAATAGCAACAACAAATAAAAGCTGAACCAATGAATTGATGTAATTAATCAAGCAATGCAGTCGAAGCGACACGGAAAAGGCGTTGCATAAATACATCCTTTCCTTTACACTTGCTGGTGTATGGATGCGAAGTTTCTTAGCTGCCTCATAACTTTTGCTTCCAGTGTGGTAGTAAAGAAAAAAGTACTAAAACCTACACACGTAATCGTTTAAATACCAACGACGGTTATTTAAAGTTTTACGTCATATCTGCGTTCATACTATTACAAGAGTTTGCCGCTGCACTGTGGGTCTGTTAAAAAATAATTGGTAAGAAATTTCAAACATTTAACCACCTAGAATTTCCAGTTGTATTTAGGATATTTCTAATTCACTTTCTAATTGTATTTCAGAACAATCCAATTGTACTTCAGAATAATCCAATTGTATTTCTAAATTTTAAAACATTTTTCAGAATCCTTTATTTTTTAAATGTAAATTACCCAGGAAGAAAATTAGAATTCATTAAAAACATGTTCTGGAATGAATATAAATAGAACCACTTCAGGTTCTTGTGTACATAGCATCCATAGAACTGGAGTCGATTTTCTGATTCTAAACTACTTCTAAGGAATCAAATATCATGTAAATTTAGATTAGATTATAGATTAGACTATAGACAAGATTATAGACTTAAATATAGACTAGACTATAGATTAGACTATAGACTAGACTATAGACTAGACTATAGACTAGACTATAGACTAGACTATAGACTAGACTATAGACTAGACTATAGACTAGACTATAGACTAGACTATAGACTTGACTATAGACTAGACTATAGACTCGACTATGGACTAGACTATAGACAAGACTATAGACTAGACTATAGACTAGACTAGACTATAGATTAGACTACAGACTAGACTATAGACTAGACTATGGACTAGACTATAGACTAGACTATGGACTAGACTATAGACTAGACTATAGACTAGACTATAGACTAGACTATAGACTAGACTATAGACTAGACTATAGACTAGACTATGGACTAGACTATAGACTAGACTATGGACTAGACTATAAACTAGACTATAGACGAGACTATAGACTAGACTATAGACTAGACTATAGACTAGACTATAGACTAGACTATAGACTAGACTATAGACTAGACTATGGATTAGACTATAGACTAGACTATAGACTAGACTTTAGACTAGACTATAGATTAGACTATAGACTATACTATAGACTAGACTATAGACTAGACTATGGCCTAGACTATAGACTAGACTATAGACTAGACCATAGACTAGACTATAGACTAGACTATAGACTAGACTATAGACTAGACTATAGACTAGACTATAGACTAGACTATAGACTAGACTATACTATAGACTAGACTATAGACAAGACTATAGACTAGACTATAGATTAGACTATAGACTAGACTATAGACAAGACTATGGACTAGACTATAGACTAGACTATGGATTAGACTATAGACTAGACTATAGACTAGACTATAGATTAGACTATAGACTATACTATAGACTAGACTATGGCCTAGTTAGAGTTAGATTAGACTATAGACTAGACTATAGACTAGACTATAGACTAGACTATGGACTAGACTATAGACTAGACTATAGACTAGACTATAGACTAGTATATAGTCGAATCTTATTTTCCCAAAAAGCTGAGCTTTATTTCTGAAAGTACTTTCACATATTTGTCATTACGAAACATTCTCGACCTATTTTAGTTATCCTTCCCTCAAAAAACTAACATAAACTAGATTCACTTTTTTAATCTGGTGACTTCAGTCAGACTCTGGACAAGACACGTACATACGTAAATACAAGAGCAGCAAAAGACAGACCATAAGAATCACATTTTCTCTACTCTAGATGCATTGTTATGCGAAAAATGATGCCGTCAGGTATGGTCAGTTATGGACCGATCGTCATAAAATTAGTAAAAAGTTGTCGGTTAATGTAAAATTTTTTTATGTAAAATTGTCTCAATACACTGGAATTTTTAAGCCAACCATGATATTTAAAGACATTTTCTAAAGGGCCTATATGAGAGGTGGGTCTATTAGGGTCTGATCCTCATAAAACTTGTTAGAAAGATCGTGGTCCAAACAAAACTTGTTTAATTGAAATTTCATAGCTTAAGTGGTATTTTTAAGCTTGAGCGTTATAATCATTTTCTGATGGGGATCTTATATATATGTAAGGTAAGTTCAGTTATGGACTGACCTTTATTAAATTTAGTACATAAATCTTAATACATATATCATAACTATATTAGTATGAATTTGAATCCACTTATGTGGGGATCAGATGAAATCATAATCCGATCTCCACTAAACAACTTCCATCTTTCCATTCCCTATCGTGTTTTTAATAGACGGACAGACTTACAGACGAACATGATCGTTTTAGAATACGTCTACAGCATTTTAAATATTTATGGTTGCTTTTTTGCTAACATCATGCCACTGTGCAATTTTGCTTTTTTAATATTTGCCTCGGTTATGTAATAATAATCACGTCGGTGATTAAGATTAGATACGGATGGGCCTGGCTTTAATATTTGTTTGTGTTAGTTTGACTCCTATTTCATTCTCTCTCTTCATGAGTATAGAATTATGTAAGTATTCCACATAAAATAATTCATTTTAAAGAAGGGCATTAAGGCTTAAATGAAAAATATACAATTTTTCAATTCTTCTAAGCTTGGTAGTGAAGAAATAGAAATACTAACAGATATACAAAAACAAGTAAGAATGCTATGCGGAATCTTATATACCCAACATCATAATTTAATATTCCTAAAAATTAAAGTGAATTTCGGAAGTTGGATATAAGGGATTGGATTTGATTTTACTAATTTTCCCAGTTATGCCGGCAGAAACTTGTTGCTGTACAAGTATTTATAAGGATGTAAAGATCGTTTAAGTAAGTTTCTGAAGTGGGCCTCATATGGACGGTATGATCATATATAGTCGGATGTCCAAAATATTTTGTAATATATGTATGTTCGGATGTATGAAACTTACTTAAGCATAGATTCAACGCGATTACTGCTAATCTGTTTATTCGTGACTTTTAGACGGTATTCCGGGAAGTGACTTCTATTGGGGCTATGAGTACTGATTTTTGCTTATTTACAATTTATAACTTAGCTATTCCTATAGGACCAATAATTCCATGTGTTACAAACGGAATAAGAAAATCAATTTCCGCATATTTTTGATGTTGAGTATAATATAACCCAGCTAATGTCCCCACTCTCTACCAGCTTTTCTTCAGAATACTTTAAATTTATTACTGATCTAGTGATGGAATCTAATAGTTAAATCTGCCAAAACTTTTACTTTGTAAAATTCCAAATGTTTGCTGGGTTATTTATTATATTTTCGTCACTACAACAATCACGTGCTTACGCATGCTGAAGAGGATTCTGCAGTCTAAGCACTGGCGGTTTACAACAATTGAGTGCATCGAATTCAAATCAATTTCAATAAATGACGGTACAATTCTCAACAGTCATTCGCAGGGAAATGAAAAGTCCAGCATCCAATAAAGAGATCTCGCCTATTGCATTACCAAACAAAGATGAAACTTTTCAAATGGACACTACACTGAACACTTTCAAAAGGTATCAATTTCATTGTTGCTATTTCTATTGGTTTTTATTTCTGCATGATGTACGGTTGGGCTGTACAGAAGGTACCTTCCTCTAACTGCGAAGTCAACAAGCGTCTCTAATAGTTAAGTAGTTCTAAGCCAAAAAGTTAATGTGTTTTTTGTTGCATAAATAAGTGTGGCTTTGAGTGAGTTAGTGTGTGTGTGCTTGGAAATAACCCTCTGGCAGAATAACGAACCGTTTGAATTTCAATTCCACTTTGTGTGTGAGAAGAAATATTTATTCAGTGATTTGTATGAAAGTGTTTTTTTGATTTTCAAAGCTGCATCTGCATGTAAACCTTCCAAAGAACTCTTCCTTTAACAAAGAATTAACATAAAAGAAATATTTAGTATATATATAGTATTGACAAAGATCTCGCTATGACCGGCAGGTGTAAGCCATGGAGTGATGCAAAAAATAAAATAAGGAAAAGCAACAAACTCCTTGTTTTGAGGCTTATTAGAGAACTGCTGTTGCCTGCTGCTGTGGCAAGAAACAATATTTCAATTTTCCAATTGCATTTAAATCGTTTTTAAATGGTGTTTTTCACATTGCGCTCGCGTACACAAAAGGATTTGTTAACGTTATTGATGGTTTATTTCTTGCCAATAGGTTAAGAAGGGTTTTACCTTTTCTAAACCGTATTTAATATGTATATTGTGTAATTTAAGACTTAGTAATAGTCTTAACAATAAAGTGCTTAAATTTTAAAATAAAAATCTTGTTATTTACCAAAAACGTGATATATGAAGGAATATAATGAATATATGTATAATGGCGAGAGAAAGGATCTCTTATGAACAAATGTTTGTAAAATTAAAAAGGCCACTTATGCGATACAAAATGGATCAATTTAACAATAAGTCACGATTGTCAAGCAATTAAAATGCTACAAAAAAATACAATATCATACGCATGCTTAAGCAAGTAGCCAGGATGAGAATATTGAATTTCGAATTTTTCATAATCAAAGGATGGTTATAAAAATAGAAAAAGCTTAAATAGTTTTAATATACAATCACGATTGAATGGAAAATTCGTAAAACTAAAAAATTCTCATAAAAACTGTACAAAAATATTGAAATTTCAAATGAAAAACTACAAGAAAAGTGAAATGATTACAATAAGAGATTTGAAAGTAATCAATGATAAATATTGTATATATACTAGGTTATTCAAACGATTAATCGTCGATCGGTTAATCGATAAATTTTTGACGATTAATCGTTTGAATAAATTAAAATTGCCAAATTTCAAAAAACGAATAAGCCGAATAATTTCTATCAATTAAGCGATTAAGAAAAACTTACTATTTACCTTAAAGTATACCAATTGGCCCAGAATCACTTCCTGTGAATCTGTCCGTCCGTCTGTCTGTCTGTGTGTACGCAAATTTTTGAGATAATTTGATGAAATTTGGAACGTTTTGGTCTAGGGACGAACACTATTAAAAATTGTTAAAATCGGTCCATTATTTCACCTAGACCCCATACAACCGCACCCCCCGAATAGAGCTTTTGACATCATAATTATTTTATATGATCCATTATCGCTACAAAAATTGGCAAAGCTTAGTTTTTTTATAAATCTTAATAATTCTAGTGATTTTCGTAAAAATCGGGCATTATTTGAACCCATCCCCCAAACAAAGTCCCCTTCAGAATATTACTTGAATGTTCAGAATTCACTTATAGACACTAGTTTTACAATGAAATTTGGCACAAATAAGTTTTATATAAACATAAATCCCGACAATAAATTTTGTAAGGATCGGCCCAAGTTTTGCCCTAGCAAAACTGGACCTTCCGATTTGGGCCTTTTAGCTCATAACTTAGTCATATACTATATATAAAATATATATACAAAATCCCCTTCAGAACATGACTTGAGTGTCGACATGTCCATAGTATCACGATTTAGCACAAATAAGTTTTATATAAAAATAATTCCCAACAACAATTTTATAAGGATCGGCTCAATTTCTGCCCTAGCACCCATACAACCGGACCGATTTGGGCCTTTTATCTATATACCGCTATCTATCAAATCTAATATACTACTATCATAAAATCGGCACAATGTGCTGATGTTTGTAACACTCAAAAATATTTGTCCTTAAGTATGCCAGTCGATTCAGAATCACTTCTGATGTAACCGTGTAAACCTTGTGTACACGCTATAGCTCGTAATTTTCAATATAACTTGTTAAAATTTGTCACATACTCTTCTCTAGATCCAATGACGAAAGCTGTTGAAAATTATTGAAATCTATCTTTTATTTCTCCTAGTCATCATACAACCGTATATAAACAGCCATTATTTAGAACCTATGTAAGAATCACATTTAATATTCGCAATTGGTGTGGGGTATCATATGGTCGGACACGCCCGGCTATAGTTTCTTCCTTGTTCTATAATGAAGAAAATTTATTTGATGTTTTTATAACAAAAATGGGTTCATACAGAAACACTACAGATTCTTGAAAAGCGATCTTGGAAGTCCCCTGATTCCATATCGAATATATATAAAGAGTTGTCCGAACAGTGAAATTGTTTTTTGCTGGACTTTTCAGTGTCCACTATCCAACGCATAAATATGTCATGTATTAAAGAGCACTAACACAATAATCTCGACGATTTGCTCAGTTCTTACTCTGATAAGTATGAAGTTATTGCCTTGCACCTGATCAGATCACGATACCATTTAAGCCTACTTTAAACTTTTCGGACTTCATTGCATTTCAAACAAGTAAGAATGTTATATGGGACGATCCTTATAAAATTTTACAAAGATATTTAGTTAGGTTCCTATAAAACATGTTTATGCCGAATTTCACCAATATATATATTCTTCCTTTAGACAGTTATGAGCGTTAAAGTTATTTTCTGAAGGGGCCCTTATATGGTGGGTAGGGTCAATTATGGCCCGGTCCTTGTAAAAATTTACAAAGAAATTAAGGTTCCTATAACACATGTTTGTGTCGAATTTCACCGCCATATATGCTTCCTTTATCCAGTCATTTTCTGAAGGGGACCTTATATGGCGGGTAAGATCAATTATGGGCCAAAAGATATAGGTTCCTATAAAACATGTTTGTGCCGAATTTCATTGCTATATATGCTTCCTCGAGACAGTGATAAGCGTTTTTTTATAAGTCATTTTTTGAAGGGGGACCTTATATGGTTGCTAAGTGAAATCGAGGACCAATATTGCCCATTTTCAATACCAAACAACCTGCATTAACTAAAAATATCTGTGCGAAATTTCAGCTCTCTATCGTATTTTCAACAGACAGACAGAGGGACATGGCTAGATCGTTTTAAAATCTAATAAGGACCCGGAATATATATACTTTTATGGGTCTTAGACGTATATTTTGATGTGTTACAAACGGAATGACAAAACAATATACTTTTTTGATGGTGGGTATATAAATATGAGAGGAAAACCACTTAGGGCTGAAATGGTCCCAACCTCCAGTATGACTTTTGTAGTGGTCACATTACACAAAGATTGTGTAATTCCATTCATTATTTTGGCGAAAGTAAAGTGGTGGTCTCTATATGTATATAGAGACTTCTAAGTGATCGCCCTTTATAAGTTGTTATAAGTAAATAATATCTAATAAGACGATTTCAAGAAAAATTCTGGGGTCCAACTCTATTTACTCGTTTGCAGATGACAACAACATTTGCCATTCATATTCATTATATCAGAGACCAAGGCTTTTGAAGATTGGGGCACTCAGACAAAACATGAAAGTTGACTTCAATTCACGTAAGACTCATTGTTATATTTTAACTCGAGATAGATCATGTTACAAATGTGAACTGCCATCTGCAAACGATTAGTATGAGGTATGTTTCACTATTATATCGATATTACAATGGAATTTGTTCACCTAGTGTTATGGAACTCCTTGTCGCAGAGAACTGATCAATTTGTGGTCGATTGGCCAGTATAATACACAAATGCATTACGGAGCAAATTCGTTCTTTTGCATTCTGTCCATATATAGAATAAATTCCCTGCAGAAGTATTTTCTATCACCTTCAATGTAAATAGATTTAAATCGATACGATCGTTAAATAAGTTTCTGTAAAGTGGACATTTCACACATTATTGAACCCCTTATTAGGTTATAGGTTGTATTTATTTAGTCATATCCCTTACCCCTTATTAGATTATAGTATGTATTTATTTAGTCATATTTAATGTTTAAATAATAATATTTTACTTGGTTAAACTACTCCCTGCATCTTTTATTTAAACTAATATATAATTTTGTTTACATATTTAAATTTCACCATTTCATAGTCATGTACTTCTAAAATCATGTTTTCTTAAATAAACATGCAATCTGACTAACTAATAGAATTCAAAAACTTGTCACTATTTGTTGTTCCTGTCTAATTGTATGAGTTGAAATGTACAAAGTACAAAACATAGATGGTTTACTAATTTTAACTATAGGCAAAAAAAATATAATAATAAATATATACCTGCTGATTTCACATAAATTAAGAATGCAAATTATACACTCATCAACATCATCATCATTATTTCGTTTGAAATGTTTGTACAAATTTCTTTACAAGCAACATACATATGTACAAGAAGGAGGAAAAATTGTTAAAATCAAATAAAAATTCTTAACATATGCCTCCTTCATCTTCGTCTATTCAAATAAAGAAATGAAATGACTGACACTGACATAAAAAACACTTATTTTAGCTACTAAATGATGATGCTGAAGATGTTATTTTTTTTAAAGACAGAATATTAAAGATCCAAAATCGTTTTAGCGATACTAGAAATTTCTACCGCTAGAGCAAGATTTTCATCATGTATAGAACTTATTCATACCTATTTGGACTTACGGTATCCAATTATGGGGCACAGCCAGCAATACTACTTAGTATCAATAGCACAATGGAAAGTTCTTGTGGCAATGACGTAAGCATTATGGTACATTAGAAATGAGAACATCCACAGGAATTTAGAAGATCCATTTTGAATTGATGAATTTCTGAAATTCCGTGAAAAATATTTTGTTAATATTTTGCAAAATCATCCAAACCCACATGCACAACAGCTAGCTAGGGTGATCATAAGCTATTAAAACATGCTCCCATTAGAGAGTAAACCAATGTAGTTTTAAGATTTAATTACTTATTTAGGCTTTAAGCACAAGGCAGATTCATTAAAACCAATACAACGTAAAAAAAGAGTTCAAGATTCTCTATAGAGACAGATAATTCTGGAGCTAGTTCAAGATTTTTTAGATTGAAAACGCATTTGTTGAAAACAGGATGTATATTACATCAGATTCCAAACAAGTAAGAAACTATAGTCGGTCATGGCCGACCATATGATATCCACCAATTGCGAATATTAAATGTGATTAATTTTCAATAATAAGGCATTTATGTTGAATCTTACATAGGTTCCAAATAATGTCTGTTCATGTACGGTTGAATGCTGGCTAGGAGAACTAAAAGACCGATTTCAATAGCCTTCGTCATTGAATCCAGAGAAGAGTATGTGACATATTTTAACAAATTATAATGAAAATTGCGAGATGTAGCGTGAACACAAGCTTTACGCGGTCACAAAGACGGACATACATAGCTTAATCGAATCAGAAAATGATTCTGAACCGACTTGTATACTTAAGGACAAATATTTTTGAGTGTTACAAACATCAGCACTTTGTGCCGATTTTTGGATAGATTGTAGTATATTAGATGTAGTTAAGATATAAAAGGCCAAAATCGGAAGGTCCGGTTGTTTGGGGGCTAGGGCAGAAATTTAACCGATCATTACAAAATTTATTGTTGGGAATTATACATATATACTCTTATTTGTGCAAATTTCATCGTGATACTATGGGAATGTGGACATTCAAGTCATTTTCGATCATTACGAAAATCGCCAGAGTTATTTATAATTATATCAAACTTAATTATGCTGATTTTTTGATAGATAGTAGTATATTAGGCGTAGTTAAAAGATAAAAGGCCCAAATGGGAAGGTCCGGTTGTATGGGGGCTAGGACAGAAATTGAGCCGGTCCTTATAAAATTTATTGTCGGAAATTATGTTTATATAAAACGTATTTATGCCAAATTTCATCATGATACTAGTGTTTATAAGTGAGTTGGGGAATTCAAGTCATTTTCAGAAGGGGACTTTGTATAGGGTCAAATAATGCCGATCCTTACGAAAACCGCTAGAATTATTAAGACTTTTATAAAAAATGGTTTGCAAATTTTTGTAGAGATAGTAGATAATTTAACATAATTATGGGGTCCGATTGTATGGGGGCTATGAAAAATAATATACCGATTTCAAACATTTTCAAAAGGACCAAAAGAAGCGCAAGTTCCAAGTTTCATCAAATTATCTTAAAAATTGCGACCTGTAAAGTGCTCACAAGGTTTACATGGACACACAGACAGACAGACGGTCATAGGTTAATCGACTCAGGAAGTGATCCTGAGCCGATTGGTATTCTTTAAGGTGGGTGTTACAAACATCAGCAAAAACGCATAATACCCTCCGTGCTATAGTTGTGTAGGGTATACAAATACACCTACACCGCTATTGAGCCAGTTGTACGTTCATTATAATGTTCAAAATCTCAGTTTCATGGACTAATCTCTTCGAATTTTCCAATCAGCATTTCTTAGGGATATAATAACATCAGTTCTAAGTATTTGGTTTTAATGTCGATGAAAGAAAGTCTTCCAGTATTTAACTGATATCTCCAAATTCTCTACATACCTCGTCAGGTTATCTTCCTCGAGTTCCTCGATGTTACAGACCAATACGGTTTAGATTTAACCTTATCACCTGATATTAGCCTAATTACCTTCTGGCTGTCGGAAAATATGTTAACCCCTGTTGACGCCATAATTATTGTATTCATTCCGCTACGACATGGAATTCTGCCTGAAGGACGGTGGTAGTCGATTTTCAATGTAGGCCCCTTTAGTCCAACAGTTTAGAGCGATCCGTGTAGCAACGGATTCCTGCGCTAATGTACCTCTTGATAATGATATTCAATCTGGGATCAGTGTTTCTGGTATTCGATCGAAATCATCGGAAATATATTGCAATATTCGATTATGTTTTCGTATATATATCCTGTGTCTGGTATTCGATCGGAAACGTCGGAAATATATATAACAAAATATATTCCAATATTCGATTAGGTTTTCGGAAATATCACATAAATTCAGTGTATGTTGCATTTAAAAACAGTAATGTATAACAACCGATTTCTGCACTAATGTTCCTCTTAATAATGATATTCAATGATGAAAAAATGGAAA